>NW_022709613.1:446290-453266 GCF_011630105.1 Anneissia japonica | reverse complement strand
TGTTAAAAAACTGATTCTGACCGAGATTTTGACACTTAAACAAACATATCTCAGGCCTACTCGAACGACCGCATTGTGCGAGATGCGAAGTACAAAAACTAATCCCATTAGAGAGGGCGCACTTTATTGACTGTATCAAGTATACATAAAAGCGAGAGTATTCCAGCGGATGCATCTACAACCTCCGAATTTGCCTAGTAACGAATAATTCGTCGAGAAAATGGTAATATTCTATTCTATTTCTCATTTTTTTAAAATTCTTTTGCGTAAAACTAAAATTTATGCCAATATTTTCCCATGATTTATAATAATTGGAGTAATGCATACCGGTATGCATCTTTTATTTTTTTTTTTAAATCTGTTTTTAGTGAAATTTTGCCGGGAATGAGGCTTTAATTATCTGTCATTATTTTTTTTTTTTTTTTTTTGAAACGTCAGTAATTATTTTACACTATTTTCCTATAAAAGTATTGTTATTTTACTAGCTATAAACAAATTAATTCGTATTGATAGGTAAGAAAACATATATTATTATTATTAGTAGGTCTAGATATGCCTATATTGATGGAAATGTTACATACGTTTTCCGACTCCCGAGTCTCAGCTAGATTTGTACGCACAGTACAGTCTCACCAGTTGTCTATTAATAGTCGTATCATTATAATATATTAAAAATTAATTTGTATTATATTCGGCATTTAGGCTACTATCCAACAGAAAACGCAATTTCAGTGGGACGTGACGTACGAAGTTGCGTACCTGCGTACGTACCGGTACGTAAGTGTTAATAACAGAGTACGTGCAGACTGTTGGAGGTAACTTTAACCAATCAGAAGTGCGAGCCGCAAACCGAATTAAAACGCTCGGTAGTTTATCGTAGGCAGAGCGTAAACCGGTTACTCACTGCGTGCGACGGCGACGCGACGGAGAACGCACGCGAAGACGCGGACCCAACGGATCGTCTTTTTAAGTTTTCTTTGATATAAAAACCACCTTTCCCGTGGGTGTATTTTGGTAAACTTTTTGTATGTTGTAGAGATAAAATTTAACTATATACATTCATGGAAAAACGTTTTGTTGCAATTATGTCCAAATTTGGTGTTTCAAATCCGTATTTCTGGTGGACTAAAATTTTTTCTCGAGCAACTGCCAGTACAGTCAATGATGAAGATAATGATAATAATAATAATAATAATAATAATAATAATAATAATAATAATAATAATAATAATAATGAATTATTATTATTACAATACTATTGTATTAGTTTTATTTATATTATCACGATAATTATCATCTAGTTCATTGTTATTATTATTATTATTATTAATATAGTAATAATTCATTTGTTTATTAATTTTCGGAAATTAAAGTGACATAAAGAGAATCTAAACACATAACAATGAAGATGATGATGATGATGATGATGATGATGATAATAATAATAATAATAATAATAATAATAATGAATAATGGTAAAATATTATTAATACCATATTAATATTATAATTAATAAGATTAATTAATAATAATAATATTAGTAGTAATAATAATATTAGTAGTAGTAATAATAATGATAATAATAATAATAATAATAAGAATAATAATAATAATAATAATAATAATAATAATAATAATAATAATTTGATATGTCGTTTTCATATAAGGCTTTATGCCTTTACAAAACCTTTAAGCGCTTTGCATTACTACCCCGGTCATTGGATCAAACACATATGGAACACATTGAACACTAAAATTAAATTATTAAATTAAATTATATTATTATTCCATAATATTGTACCTAGTAATCAGCGCAGTTGTGTTGGAACCTACCTACCATATAAGTAATAATAATAATAATAATAATAATAATAATAATAATAATAATAATAATAATAATAATAAAATAATAATAATGATGATGATGATGATGACCTAGATGATGGTAATTATCATAATATAAATAAAATTTAAACTAATACAATATAGAAATAATTCATTCGTTTATTAATTTTGAAAATTAAATTGACATAAAGAAAATCTAAACATATTAGAAGGCCTAGACTAGACCCACCTTTTTTATTTACTTGTTTTATGTATCATTCAGGTATGCTTACAATAATAAGTAAGCGTGTTCGGACCCCTGGAACTCAGAATTCCGGAACGGAAGGTGCGCTGCAAAAGTGCACCCTCACCCAAAAAAATGTTTAAACTCTTCTTGTTTTCAAGTTCATCCATGCATAAGATTCGTCTGCGGTGTCGGTACACTTTGAAAGCTTATGAACGCAAATAAATTAAAGCATAAATGTAATCAATTATTGGTGTATAAAAAATCTACTAATTGCTGTATTTGATTTTTTTTTTTGGGAGTTATTTTTTTCAAAATTCGGGTGGATTTCACACACTTCGTTAGACCGGGATATAATGCATGTCAAATTCGAGAGACTCCGACTGGATCGGGAGATTTTTAACGTTTGGAACTGCATGGGTTCACAAAAAAAGTGGAGGAACCGGAAGGCTAGACGATGCCATGTTTCTAGCTTTGTTTACACTTACGTTAATACGTGAGTGGTACCTATGGTGTATTATACACATGCGTTTGCGCAAGCCATAAGCAGATAACTTCTGTTCACCCCACGCGGTAAGTATTTGGCACGCTTACCAAAACATCAAACACAATAGATATTTGGCGCCAGGAATGTCAAAAGTCGTTCAAAATTCCACTGTACACGATAGCTAAGTACTGTTACGCCAAATGCCACGAATGAATGGCACTTGCGTCATACGTGACCGTGAACAGATCTGTGTGCGGCAGGCTCCACGTGCTTTACTCCCTATTGTCGCCATAGCTACATACGTGAACATAGAACAGATTGTCGCGTTCACGCGCATCTTTGTGCCCGCGCGGCGCCCGTTACTTTAAGTGCGTAAAAAAAGAATTACTATTGTTTTTGACTAGATTTTTCATTAATGATTATCGTTGCTAGCCAATTTTACACGGCAAAACCTAGGTACTTGTAATGTCGTAAGCACCGAAGGTGAATTTAAAATTCTTAATATTAGGCCTAAATAAATGTGTATGGTTTTAGGGGTGGTGCCATTGGAGGAAAGGAGATGGGGCCTTCCCCCACCCCACACCTTGTCGAGGCTGGAGATATTATTAGTAATAGTAGTCTAGGGCCTAGACTCAGTAAAATCGTTTACGTAACTAACCCATTGAAACCCCTAATTTGCCAGCGATACGCTTAGTTTCCGGGGTTCAAGAGCATGGAGTTAAAGATAGAAATAGAAGAGCACATTGTAGGCTAGGCCTATATATGTCGAATGGTGAGTCGAATGGCCGAGCGGTTAGCAGGGGCGCCGCAAGCTATAGCCATAATATCGGCGCTGGTTCGAACGGCACGCTTGCCTATGGTTCTGGTGTTAGAACAAGTCTTCTCGGATAAGGATTATAAACCGTAGGCCCAGTGTATACAATGGCTCGTGTGCACTATAAAGAACCCTGTACATCCTTCGAGGCGAGTAGGGGGATACCCCGGTGTACTGGAACAGACAGCCCCTGTGGTGGACGACGAGAGTTGCTGGTACCGGGTTACCGGGTAGCACAGACACGAAGGGACCCTTAGGGGCGAAGGAAGTCATTGATCGAGTCACTAGTCCACATTTCAAGCGCCCTGAACATCTTACATTAGATGGATTTGTGCGCTATATAAAACTACACTATTATTATTATTATTATTATTATTATTATTATTATTATTATAAAAATAAAAATAAAATGATGGGAATGGTTCCACCATGAGCCTACCCATACCATACTACCAGGTCTAGTTTAGTTCGGCAGGGTTCGTTGCTCCCTCCACCGCGCGCACCCCTTATATAAGACACTGAGTACTGGAGGTACAACTCCATATTCATTATCCTCTTCTTTTCTCTCTCTCTCTCTCTCTTTTGTGGGTGTACCCATCTTTATTCATTTCACTTATACAGTACAAAAGTAAAACTATTAAAATAAAAGGCCATTATACTGTCTCTCTCAAAAAACAAAACACATAATCCTCTTCTTTATTCTTTTGTTTTAACTATTGTTCAAACTTTCTTCAAGTTTCTAGGTGTCAGTGGCAACATGCGAGTTCAGCGTTCCTAAAACACGTACTGTTACAGTATTACCACATGGACTGGCAATGGATAAAATACTCCTTTTTGCATTGTGTACAGTACTTTTGGTATCGTTTGCCTCCACCAGTATAGGTGATATCCTTACCACTCCAAGTAGCAGTGAGTCATTCAGTGAGTCGCTTTTTTTTGTTAAAATGGGCGTGAAAATTTCAGTTTAAAATAACATAATAATTCCTTAAATAAAATTTAAACAATTAATAAATCCGTGTATTATTAGTTAGTCAATGGTTCATTCAGTCACATTACAGGGCATTATTCACAGTTGCTAGATCTCGGGAATACTATTTTAGAATAAATCAAAAACAATAAAGTGATAATTGTGAATTGCCACAGGTATAAGTGGGCTTTATGGGCTATTATTATTATTTAGGCCACCCCCCCCCCCAAAAAAAAAAAAAAAAAAAAAAAAAAAAAAAAAAAAAAACATGCAGCATACAACTTTACAAATTTCATGTAGTTAGACAAACATTGATGCTTTCAAAAAGCATTACAGTGTGTTAGTATTGGGCGTCATAGGCAGTAAAGAGTTATTTAAAAATGAAAGTGTTTATTTTCTCAAAGGGTAGGTTTAATTTATCAAAACGTAGTTAGTATGATGACGATGATGACAATTCAATGATTACGATGATGATTATGATGTTGACGACGATAACTATTAGAAAGATGATAGTGAATGATGAATATTTGTTATAAACTAGGCCTATTAACATAGGATCTACATTATCATAACAGGTCCAGGAGACATTCGAGTAGTCGGCGCTTTTCATTCAAACCAAGGTGTTCTTCAAATTAACACTGGCAATACATGGCTGTGGTTTTGTGCCGATAGTTGGACTCTAGAAAATGCTGCTGTTGCCTGCCATCAGCTAGGATTTTCCTCGCTTGTAGCTATTAATCCAGAAATACATATCGGGCCCAGAACAGGAACTCATTTCAATGAAATTGAAGGTTTTACAGCACGCGCTTGCACTGGTCTTGAAGATCGATTAGATAACTGTCCATCGGCCAATGTAAATATGTGTAATACGATAGAAGATGCAGTTAAGATATACTGTAGTGCTGATTTGCCAGAGATAAGTACGTACAATGAGTATTTCAAGCTTTAATCTAAAATATTGTATACTGTAATTCATAATTCATAATTTTATTTCACTCAAAACTTGAACGTAAAGAGTCGGGCAGGCAAGAAAGGAACATGTTTCTGTACAAGATGCCTACCAGAAAAACAATTATAAACTTCAATAAAATAATGTAGTAATAATAATAATATTATTGAAGATAATAATAACAATAATAAAAATAACAATTATAATACTGTAATACAAATAATAATAATACACCTTAATATTTTTTTTAATAATCCTAGTAAAAGATAAACATCAACAATACCAAATTGTTATAAAATAAATATCAAACCAAAGCTAAATACTAATTCAGTACCTGAAGACAGATTCTAAAGCCGAATACACACTAGGCCTACTCCCGACGGTCGTTGCCAACGTGATTGTATAGTGAACGGACGCACAGACAATTACGGATTGTTTTAATTGACGATCCACTTATTGTTTGCCTTACGACTCTTTTGCTGCTCTTTCCTTTTGTGTTTTATGGTTGTAATCTGTTTATTTGTCTTTGTTGTTTGTGTGACTGTACTATTGTGATGCATTGGCTTCCTGAATAATGACTGAGTTTATGCCTACCATTGTTTTCCTGAAATATTGAGGCTTGGCTTGCGCTTCATAACCGCAAGGAAAAGGAGCAATATAAATACCCAGTACCAGTACCACTCAGTCGACCACCAAAAATCAGTGGACGGCGTCGCGTCGTGAAGTTTTCACAGAAAGCGTCCGATTTGCCCGATACCGTCGAGCGACGCAGTGTGTGCCCGGCTTACGCAAGTTTGCATTGCGGAATATGACAACGTTCAACTAGACATTATCTTCTTCCATTAGCCAATGCGAAAAAAGTCCATGTCTCTTTTCAATCAGTTATGAAATACGGTGTGCGGTAAGAATTGCCCCGGCAAAAATGGCCCATGAAAAAATGGCCCCTGAAAAATGGCCCGGTCAAAATGGCCCCAAATGACAGGTAGGTAAATTGGCCCCAATAATAAAATTCTGTATTAAAACTGATTTAAAAAAAATTATTATATGCATTTTTGAAACTGAAATAATTTAGTTTTTAAAAAAGGAATTTAACATCATATAAAATGCCATTTACTTTTTGCGGGAATTACATATTCAATGATAAAATATTCAAAAATAAAAAAAGCCATGAAAAACACTTTTTTTTCCATTTAAATGTTAAAAAATAGCAACAACATAATCAATAAATCAACATAAATCATTCATTTATTAATACTAAAATAATTTATTTGTGGCCAATATCACGGAAGCGGAATCACAATTTTCCAGAAATTCAATCTGGGTATTAGTAAACCCCACAAACAATGAGTTAATATAATATGAACATCAAATTATTATTATTTTTTTTTTTTTTTTGAAAATTTGAGAGTTCTACAATCATACTTAAAGGGTTTGGATGGGGTTCGCAGTGTGTTTGGAGGTTTGTGGTGTATTTGAAAGTATTTTTCACAAAAAAAAAATCAACATTTTAACCAAAAAATAGGTTCTTATGAATATTTAATTTTCTTATTAATATACCAAGTGAGTCATTCAAAGTTGAATTGTTTGATTTTTCTACAGTGTGTTCCGGGAGGTTTGTGGGATTTAGAAATATCATTTAATCCTACCATAATTACCCTACCCTCACAATTACTAAGTTTGTGAGAAAGTAA
>NW_022709613.1:425161-445255 GCF_011630105.1 Anneissia japonica | reverse complement strand
CAATTACGGATTGTTTTAATTGACGATCCACTTATTGTTTGCCTTACGACTCTTTTGCTGCTCTTTCCTTTTGTGTTTTATGGTTGTAATCTGTTTATTTGTCTTTGTTGTTTGTGTGACTGTACTATTGTGATGCATTGGCTTCCTGAATAATGACTGAGTTTATGCCTATCATTGTTTTCCTGAAATATTGAGGCTTGGCTTGCGCTTCATAACCGCAAGGAAAAGGAGCAATATAAATACCCAGTACCAGTACCACTCAGTCGACCACCAAAAATCAGTGGACGGCGTAGCGTCGTGAGGTTTTCACAGAAAGCGTCCGATTTGCCCGCGACCGTCGAACGACGCAGTGTGTGCCCGGCTTACGCAAGTTTGCATTGCGGAATATGACAACGTTCAACTAGACATTATCTCCTTCCATTAGCCAATGCGAAAAAAGTCCATGTCTCTTTTCAATCAGTTATGAAATACGGTGTACGGTAAGAATTGCCCCGGAAAAAATGGCCCCGGTCAAAATGGCCCCAAATGACAAGTAGGTAAATTGGCCCCAATAATAAAATTCTGTATTAAAAATGATATTTTAAGAATCATTATAAGCATTTTTGAAACTGAAATAATTTAGTTTTTAAAAAAGGAATTTAACATCATATAAATTGCCATTTACTTTTTGCAGGAATTACATATTCAATGCTAAAATATTCAAAAATAAAAAAAGCCATGAAAAACACTTTTTATTTTTTTTTTCATTTAAATGTTAAAAAATAGCAACAACATAATCAATAAATCAACAAAAAATCATGCATTTATTAATACTAAAATATTTTATTTGTGGCCAATTTCACGGAAGCGGAATCACAATTTTACAGAAATTCAATTGGTAAACCCTACAAACAATGAGTTAATATAATATGAACATCAAATTATTATTATTTTTTTTTTTTAGAAAAAGAGAGTTCTACAATCATACTTAAAGGGTTTGGATGGGGTTCGCAGTGTGTTTGGAGGTTTGTGGTGTATTTGCAAGTATTTTTTCACAAAAAAAAATCAACATTTTAACCAAAAAATAGGTTCTTATGAATATTTTCTTATTGATATACCAAGTGAGTCATTCAAAGTTGAATTGTTTTGTTCTCTATAGTGTGTTCTGGGAGGTTTGTGGGATTTAGAAATACCATTTAATCCTACCATAATTACCCTACCCCCACAATTACACGCCATTTTAATTCTTAGCATAATTGCCATATATACATATGTATTATAGTATCTCAGTTTACATTATTTAGTATAATTTTAGGCACTTAAATTTAGTTGGGGAGTAAAAACCAAGTATGCAATTAAATAAATTGTTTAAATAAATGTAGGCCTATTCTTAATTATTCAGTTTACTTTAAAAACAATATTATTTGATTAACAAATAAAGTAACTCTAAGCAGAACAATTATTGCTAAGTTTGTGAGAAAGTAAGCCTCTCCCTTTTCCCATACATGAACTTGTGATTCAAACACACAATTAATCCACATGCTTTAAATACTGTTTATTTGCACAGTTTATAACATGTAAAGTTATTTAATTTGATACTTAACAAAAGTGAATTTTGTGGTTATCTATGAGTTGCATATTTTGGTAGTTGAAGTATTGTATGTATGTCATTCCTCAACTTTGTTAGTGGAATAACGATTTTAAAACTTATTTCAACTATCAAAAAAATGATGTTATTCAATGTCCATTGTTTTCCGATAATCTGTCCGTACATTATTTGCATCTGTTGTGTAACTGTAATTATTATTGATTCAATTCTTGCTTTTTACAGCTAGTATTTAAATATTTGAAGATTGAAAAAAAAATATATATCATTTCTATTACTGAATTTTTTCATTGGGGCCATTTTTACCTACTTGTCTTTTGGGGCCATTTTTACCGGGGTCATTTTTTTCCGGGGCCATTTTTACCTACATTTATGAAATACGTAACACCATAGAGACCCCGGTGTTATGCGCTATATAAATCTATTTAGGCCTACATACATTACATACATACATACATACGTTAACTTTTATATTCATCTAGTTCTAGATATACGCGTACGAGATGACATTGGAATCTCGGCGCCTACCGACGGTGGTATCTTAGAACTGTTCTACAATGGGGCGTGGTACCCAGTATGCGACGATGATTTCGATGTCCATGATGCTCTCATTGCCTGCGAGCAATTAGGATATGGCGAAGTGAATACTTGGGGAATCAATCAAAATGTAGGGTCTGGTAATGAAGAGTTCATATTGGACGATATCTACTGCCAGGGCTCTGAGCGCGGTATATCCGTATGCAGACATTCAGGTTTCTTTGTACATGACTGTACGTCATCAGATGGTGTATGGGTATCATGTAGAGGTACATTTATTGTCGATGGTAAGTGTAAAACTAGCGATTGTAAATGGTGATGTCAAAGTTGTGATGGTATGTGTTTTCGAGAGTCTAATGCTTGGAATAAAGTACAATAACTATAGAGAAATTTTGAACACGTTCAGCAAACGCAATGATTGCTAATGCGAAATAAAAAATAGGAAACTTACCACAGATGATTTCCAATGTGAACCATTCGAAATGACATAATGACACGTTCGCCACTTGTTGGCTCCAGCCAACTTGCACGAGAGAAAATGCTTATAACGCACCAGCGGACAAATCAGTGGACCAATTCACCTTTTCTGAAGTTTGAAAAGGTCTATGCGAGAGACCCCAAAACTCTGACATCTGACCACTAATCCACTAATATCAGAATGGCTTATCTTATCACTAAACTTAGACAATTCTTATTATGTCACGATGGGACCTAGTGTTCAGCCCCTGTATGAGACTTGTATTTGGATCAATGCAAAAATAAAACAAGTGATTGATTTGACTCAGTAAATTCTGAATTTTAATACATTACATTTACTGTCATGAGTTTTTCATGGTTCTTTAGCATTTTTCTATGATCAATACTCACGTGATATCCACCACATTTTTCGCATCGGCCCATATAAAATGATGTAAAGAAGCGTATCAAAATCGTTCTTCGTATCATCATCGAGCGAAGTCTTACAGTAAAATGTTATTTTTTATCATACTTTAATTGAACAATAGTATTTTGTATTTGCATATATTGACAGTGAAATGTAATTAAATTCAGAATCTACTATCAATCTCTTGTTTTATATTTGCATTGATTCAAATTCTATGCTCATATAAGGACTGAATTCTAAGGTCATAATAGTTAGGCTAATAAGTGAATGGAGCGTCGTGTGTCGCTCTATCATGCTCTAACATGCGGCCAAGGCCTGTACGTGTAACTTAAATTAATAGACCTTAATCTATTGATTTTGATCCTTAACTATTTTCTATATCTCTCACTATTTCAGAATTTGAATTCATGCCAAGCTTAAGCGGAGGTTTGGGCGTGAACGAAGGAAATCTTCAGGTACGCTATAATGGTGAAGCGGTACCTGTATGTAGTGACAACATAGGTTGGACAGAAGCCGATGTCGCATGCCGAGACATGGGTTTTGAAGGTGTGGAAAGCATATGGAGCCCAACAGCAACAATTGGCTTCAGTGCGACAGCGTTCACTGTTCTCTACTGCAACGGGGATGAGTATACGTTCATGGCATGCAATAATGATTGGTTCAATTCTGCATTTTTCTATTGCGGGTCACTGATGGTGGCAAACATTAGTTGTATGATGAAAAATTTTGCAGATTGGGCTGAGGGTAAGACTAAAGCCTCATTTACACGATTACGACACGACGACACGATACAGATGAGTGCAGTGTTGAAGAATACACTACGCGATGATATGTCATTGTCTTAGCGTAATCGTGTCTAGTGCAAATGTGGCTTAATAATCAATTCAATCCTATATAACTTTATTGCAACACAAATATGAGTTTTGAAATGTACAATATGAAAAAAGAGAAGACACAAAAAAAACCCGTCAATAATAAAAACAGTCAATCTTAAAATAGCAACATTCTCACAATGATAAAAAAATCACATAAGGTGAATCTCACAAAAGGACATTAAAAGTATTATTATTATTACACCAATATTAATATTATCATTATTATTACCGTTGCAATTATTTCAATAATACACTAAAAAATTACAAGACTTCATTAAAAGAAAGAATCAAAAAGCATATTGCAAAAAAGACACAGACACATGAAAAAAGAAAAAAAAAAGGTCGATAAAGAGATAAAATCCAAAAGTAGCTGCATTCTTTCGAGGAAAAAAATCACAAGGTGAATCTCACAAAAGGACATTAAAATTATTATATTAAAATTGCCATTCATTAATATCATTATACCAATTATTATTATTTAATATTACTATCGCAATTATTTCCATTATTCACTAAACCATTACTAGACTTCATTAAAAAATTGTAAATACATTAAAAGAAAGAATTAAAAAGCATATTGCAAAAAAGACACAGAAGACACATAAAAAAAGAAAAAAAAGCTTCAGCTGAATGTTGCAGCCAGGCTTTTTTCTCTTAATTCGATGTTACTCTTTGTCATCTTTATTGACTACAAATTGAGTAACGTATACACTGTAAAATTCTTCTTTCTTTTTCGTGTTTATAAGTTCATTTCCACATTACACTTATGACCTTCTCATAATTGCACTCAACTGCATGTAGTTGCCTACTCAGGTCCAAATCATCCAGTTCAACCATTCCTTACTGTCCTTCTGGTCGGTTGAAAATCTGTAGTGATAGATTCTTCTATGCTGAACGAACCACTACATAATTTCAAAGAGTCTCTCTGGATCTTTTCAAATTCAGACTTAAATCTCATCTTGTTTCACAATTGTAATTTTCCCTTTGACCTAATTTTATGTTGATTTCTATCTTTTGTCTTGACCCTTGGTAAAAGAGTGCATAGAGATATTGCATTGTATTATGCCCCATAAAAATGGAAGACCATTACCACTACCAATATATCTCAGGACTCTAAAAGAAATATTAGGATAATCTTTTAAGTACTACTGTTATTTGTGATGGTCGATAGTAAGTTATGGTAAATTAGATAAATAAAACGTTTAACTTCGCTAAACTACACTAGGAATTGTCCTATAACCGAACTTATTGATATGTTTTGCTGAATTAGCTTTTTCACTACACTGTCCGTTGTGTTTATGCTATTCTTCGCAATATTTGACAACAAACACATTTAAACCAGCTCAATTTTCAATTTTTTCCATTTATTTCATCTATATTCATTTGAAAACACAAGTCTATTATTCAAATGCTACGTTAGTTCACTGCAGTTCATTAGGTCCATGAATCCCCTATCAAATAACCGGTACCACCCCGGTTTCTCTCTACTTCGTCTAGTTTACAAGTATACAAAACTACCCGCACGACCACGGTCAGTAGTCATATCGGAAGCTTCGTCAATGGCTTTTCCAGGCGAAATAGGACACTGGCTTTATCTTGCCACGCTCATAAATATCTATTACGCGTAAATGTGCGCTTAACTTACTTATAACACTGTACACTTGTCTGGCTCAAGGAGTCGACGCATCAACGTATGGGCATAAATAATATTAGACATAAAAATAAATGGTTACAATTTACTCTCCATTTAATGATAAAAGTATGAACAACTGCACTGACATATTCTACATTTCGGAATTATAGGGTTGTAGAGAAAAATACATCTTGCTTCAGTGTACCATTGAATATATCTAGAAGTCCATTTGCTGCAGGATAAAAAGAAGTTGTGAATTGCTTGACGGACCAGAGCCTACCTACTTGAGCAACGTCTGTTGTAAAGTGAACATTGATCTGAGAGCATTTCTTTCCTTATTCCTACTCTAGTAAATGCAATCGTCATCAACGCTTCAGACATCCACTCGACTTTTATGCTCGGTCTCCTGGTATCTTGTGGCAAAATCCATCCATCATTATCAAATGTATTGTTCCATCATTCTGTCATAGCATGAATAGGGCCAATAATATCAACAGCTATTCTTTAAAATGGTAATTTAGTGGACGGCATTTTGTCTTGTTGATTATTTTCCTACCTTCAACCTTTCAAGTGGCACTTTAATTACCCTTCCCTTCGAAACTGTCTGTTACACACGTCACACGGCATGCAATAACCAATAAATATTGATTTTATGTATTCCGGCCCAGAAAAAGTTAACTCTTTCAGTGATTTTCTTGGTACCCTGATGTCCCGCTAGTAAGGTTTCGTGAGCTACATACATTACTTTATTACGATATTGTTAAGAACAATCAGGGTGGTGAACACATTTCCATACTCAACATCAAGTGGTGAAAGTTCCTGTACAAGATATCATCTCTATAGTAGAAAAAATATACTCCGTGTTCTATATTCACATTTCTTTTAATGGTGGCGCCAGGATTTGCCAGGCGGCGGTCCAAGGTAGGTGGGGGGGGGGGAAATATGAAAATTTGGGGGTTTTAAAGGCTTATTTAATCAATTTTTTGAGTCTACTAATTGGTAAAATATACATATATTTTTTTTTCTCCCCGACGAATTGTAGTTTTTTTTTCCCCCGACGTGGGAGAGAAGCTGCGCCCAGCTGGCGCCACCACTGCTTTTCTTGCTTGCTGTAGAGCCTCATCCTGCTCTTAAGCATTCTTCAGCAACTCAGGCACACCTTCCAAAGCCTTTGGTACCTTGAAAGGGCGAAAAAGGCTTGCTTGTTATTGTTTCCTGTCTCCCTCGGGTCCATACAGTACAAATCTGATTGGTTTTGACCAGGCACCATGTGAATCACCTGCTGCTCTTGCTCAAGCAACGTTGCCTACAGATAAATTCGTATGAGAAGTTTTACATATATAAACCTACCTTAACGGTTCCCGTAAAGGAAGGGTGTTAACATTTACGAATTAAATTTAATACATAAAAATATAAAACTCACTATAGATTTATTTGTTTACAGAGGAGCCTGATTGTAGTAGGTCAGATTGTCAAAACGGCGGAATATGCGTGGACCATGAATCCTGGGATGGCGAATACCTATGTATATGTGCAAGTGGTTGGCATGGACCTTCATGCGATGAGCCAGATTCATATTCTTCCGGTAACATTTAATTTACGTTATACAAAAAGTATAGAAAGGGTAAAAGAGGTACTCTAGTCCCCAAGTTTGGCGCGTAAAGCTCGGTTTTCATACAATCGCCCATCCTATCGGTGAAAGTTGCCGACAGACGTCGGGAAGGTTCAACTGGGTCAGCTTTGTCGATGTGTTGTAGACTAATTAATCGGGGTGCCTTCCCGATTGTGTCGGGGCAACTAGCAATGCACCATTCGTCTGCAACGTCATCGGCAAAGTTGAACCAGGTTAAACCATCCCGACAACTGTCGGCGACTTTGTATGGAAACCGAGCTTAAGCGAACATAACGCCCGACTACATAGCTGTGGGAGGGCGCCCTGCCTCTGCCAGATGACTAACTTTTATTTTATTCTCCAACAATCGCTCGTACAAACGGCAGTTCAGTGCAGAGAGCGGGCGCAATTCTAATTACAATTATGCATTTGACCCACTAACATGGCGTAACTACGGGGAGGAATATTTTCAAGTCGATAGGAGTTTCTACAATTTTATACGCTTGATGATAACCATTGTCATATACAACTGTTGCTTGCAAGAAAAAATGATAATGACATTAAATTGTAATAGTTTAATTTTAATTCTATGAGTTTTAGCTAATGCCGGGCTTATATGTGCCGACAGGAGTCGGCCGACTCGATCCTACAGAAAACGGAAAGCGAAAATGCGCGCGTAACGGATGGTTTTTATTGACGATTTGCTCAGACAGCTACCGGCGTGTCCGCTGATTGTCAGCAACAGCCAGTGGCAATCGGAGGCTATACAGTATTAAAGCGCTTTCGTTATCGAGTTCATTTGAATTTTGAACACCAGCCATGATCTAACCAATCACAAATTGCCTAGATATTCACATGCACAGAAAATAAAATACGTTTGTTTTAAGCACTCCATGAATTAGTCCCCTGCTCGTAGGAGGGCGGAAGTTTTATCAGTTTTAATGCATTCTGCAGGAAGAGCTCACTCTTCTCCAATAAATTCTGCATATTCACACATTACAGTACATCATACCTTATCGTCACTTCGTAACCACCTGTTTCATTATCACATAATAAAAAAAATGTTTACTTTCTGATAGAGTATGTGGAAGTTTATGTGCATGCTAGGCTTGTAGATGGATATTCCCTTGACAGCGGTAGAGTAGAAGTGTATTACAATGGTCAGTGGGGAACAGTCTGTGATGATGGTTGGACTATGACAAACGCTGAAATAGTCTGTAGGCAACTAGGATACATTGGCGCCGAGCACTTCTACACCAGTCCCGGACACAACGAGTCCATCATTTTTATGGATGGTGTGGAGTGTAGTGGCTACGAAAGTAATTTGGCAGATTGCTACCACGCTGGATTTAACAACCACGACTGCAGTCACCACGAAGACGTCGGCGTTGAGTGTTACTACAATGATTACACCGGTAAACAACGTGTGTCATTATTTTTGTTTTTGGTTTTTTTTCCGATTAATACTTTTTGTGCACAACAATACTCTTTCATTGATGGGACTTTTAAGTGAAACCCATGCATCATTCGCGTGATGCGACACAGTTTTGCCACGATTGCAATGGTCCCGATGACCTGACCACCAACCTGGTATCAGTAGATGTATCCTATTAATTATACAAGTTGTTGTTCAAGTTATTTTACAGAATGTTAACATAGAATTCATGTCAGCTATCTCTCATCTATGCCCTCTGTTTTCATTCTTTCTTTAGTTTTAAAAAATGGAGCTACTCACATTATCATCGTGGCAGTAGTTTGCACAACACTGCTTCCAACAGGTTTGATAATATATTGTAAATACAGACACGGTCGATCATTGACGCGGGGACGGGTAGCTGTCGCTCCCCAGCAACAAGGGCATATGGTACTACCCATTCAACAACCAACGGTATATTCATTTGATACTGATATTCCTGAACCAGCAATTTACCATCTACCAATGGAAACCGGTGATGCGTCAACGAGTAATTCACCGAATATTGCGATACCAATACGTCTACAATAATAAATGTTATGTTATAGAGATATTAATCAGATTACCATAATAGGCCTAACTTAAGTATAACCATGTCTAAATACATTGAATATTTTCAATAGCATTAGATTTATATGAATAGAAGAATAAAAGAAGAATAATTGTTGTCGTTAGTAACAAGGTATCAAAGCATGTTTATTGCAATATTTATATCTATACCGTCGCCTTGAAATGTGCTGTTAATCATACTAGGTCCGCATTGAGTGTACCTGTCTCTTATACACATCTGTGTAGAGTAGCCGTAACTTTTAATGGTAAAAAACACAAACGTTTTCGGGCATCGCCCTTCATCAGGTGGTACAGATAAAAAATAATAGCGAGTAAAAATACACTCAATGCGGACCTAGTATGATAGAGCAACTAGTAGCTAGGGAGCTACAAGGAACAATAAAGGGCGTGAACTGAATCAGATCTAAAACAAAAGCCATCAAAATGAGTCATACAGATAGGAAGCCTATTCTGTATACGGATGGAATATAACAAAATACATGAAATAAAATATAATATATATATACTTTCTGTTATTATATTATATATATTGCTTCTAATATGTCTACAACTCATAGCTGTTTTATATTGCTGTCTTTCTATATTTTATATATATATATATATATATATATATATATATATATGTATGTATGTATGTATGTATGTATCGGACGGCTTCTATTAGCAAGATTGAAACTGCAGGCATACCATACTTTCTGTTGTATGTTATGATCCTACCGATAGCGAGGCCCGACCAGATGGTATTGCAAAGAAAATTATTTCTATCAACACTGGGCTTTAAGACTTGGTAACAAGCATCCCTAAACAAGATACTGTTCTTGGAGATATGAATCCTCAGTTTTCAGAGGCGGCGCAGTGACCATAATCTTGCTGTCACCACCTTCCATCTATCACTTGCTGCCTTTGAACAGAAAATAAAGCAGTATATATTATGACAATGCTAAACTATCTAAAAGTGACATCTTGTCCATTTAAATTAATTGATGGGAAATTGCATATTCCAGTAGAACTTAAATGATGATGCTGACATTGATGAAGAGTTTAGCAGCTTCACTAGCACAGTAAACCAAACAGCAGCTAATCACCTAAAGCTACGGAAAAAAGTGAAGCCGGATACAAATTTGACAAGCACAAGCAAGAAACCTATTTGCTGAAAGAAAAATCCTCTAAAGCATCACTTGACAGTGACTATAGAGAACTCAACACACACATGAGCAAGTTTCAGAAATGACAAAAGGTTGTGGTATAGCAAACTTGCCAGAGAATTCAAGAGAAACAACATTGGATTGCTGTTTGGCGGAAGTCTTTCAGAAAAGGTATATTCTTATTGGAAGAAACTAGGAAAAGAGCAAGCCAGGTACGGGACAGTCTCCAACAATGAGATTATCAAGGATAAGAGTGCTCGACTTGAGAGCTGGGCCGAATACTTTGGAGGTCTGATCAATGTTGAGGGTCCATTTTACACACGGGACCAACGGCTTAAACGTCTCATCCGAAGACTGTGTGTTTTTGATACTTGCATCTCAGCCCTCCAGCTGAAACACAAGGAGCAGCGATGGGAATTGAAACAGGGAGTGCGTGAACTTCTCATTAGTTACGCCAAATAACGGCGTTAGTTAAACCTGGTGTTTGTTTTAGATCTAAGCCTAGCTAAAGATAGGCAAAGGAATTTTCACATTTTCTTTTCCAACTATAAAAGATTCACTATTATTTCTAGAAATGTTTGTCACACACAATGAAGAAGGTCTAGATCATAATAACAATACTCTCTGACGTCACACCACATGCGCATTCATCCATGAACCCTAAATCATATGAAGTAGCTCTATTATTATTTGAATGTACATAATACGATTGCTTTGGACTATTTTCGATCAAACAGCATAACCCACAGTAATTGTGTATGGATAAACCATTTGAGTTTACACTACGTCTCTCCGTGTGGTTGGATTAGTTATCGTAACTTAGGGGTTATTTCAATATCTGTAAGTTTACTTTTGTCGGATGAGTACCGAATGGGAAAGTGAAAGCATCTCAAAATAATGATCTAATTTCGAAACAATTTTATGGAATCAGTTCACAATTCGTCGCACGATTCGCAACGCGATGTACGTGAGCATTCGTAAGAAAATGGGTTCTACACTTTCATTTTTCGTCTTAATGACAGTACCACTCTTCTGTAATGGCCAGCAACTGAATTTTTCTACCATAGGTAAGTACCACTGAAGTAGTTTGTCCATATTTGACGGGTTATGCACTGGAGTAGGCCTATTGTGTAGCCTTGATGTTTTGTGTAATTCAGATTCAATCTTTGTTGTTCTGTTCATCCAACCGTTGACCGGTTCTCTAATCCACAGTGAAATTACCTTCTAGTATGCCTATAAAGCAGTGCAAAGACTAGACGTATTGACAACAATACTTTTTTTTTTGTTTAAGTGTTGCCTTGCTCTGGGCCTACAGAAAATTATATACCGTAACACATAGAAAATAATGAATTAATATAATTGTTAAGTAGTGTGTATTGAAATGTATGTTTTACCGGAGTGCTGGTTAAAATCTTTATAAGTTAGTCCGTTGTGTCTGACATCGTTGTGTCAAAAGTATTCGACCGAAGGTGTTGAAAACCATTTGCTTTAGTTTCTTACATTTTCTCTTACTAAGTATAAGTTTCCTTCAACTATATGAAGATTTTGCAAATGTAGGCACAAGTCACCACCTGGCCATTAATGAGCCTGAGGTTTTTACATTATTTATTTACTTAATTACTTTTTATATTCCAGTGTTTTGGAGTGGAGGGGTTTATTTAATCATCAGTAACGCAGGCCAATAACATGTGGGCCTAAAAGTGTTAAGGCCTATCAGTCATTTTATACAAAATTAAAAAAAAACCACAGGAATGAATAGGTCTATTTGTTTTTCTCTGTAACTCTCTTGATTCAGTGGCGTCGACAGCGGAGGCTAGGGGGAAAATTGCTTTTCTTCTGACAACAGGTACGCGCGCATCCGTCATCTGACACTAAGATTTTGGTATGCGTACGTCAGGGCGGATCCAGTATAGTCGGGGAACACAAGGTAAAATGCGCTGTTTTAACGTCTACTGACCCCTCATTCCCTCTTGATCCACCATAGGCCTATGCAGACGATTTTACCCACTTTTTTTTTACCCAACCCAGCATAATATTGCTTTCTATGGAGCTTTTCCATACTGAAAAGAAACTTAACTATTCATAAAAATAAACTTGACAATAAAATGCTTGAGTGCTGGCGGCATAATAACAATGAGTTATTTGAGAAACATATGACAATATAATGGTAAATATGCACAGTTAAATCTAGTTTGAATGACATATTGACGTACCTATGAAATAAATGAATCAAAACCAATCCAGACAATTCAACGGTGCAAAAAACATTGAGGCTTCTAGTTCAGTTAAAGTTTAGGAAGCTTTAAGGAAGGCTTTGATAACCCTAAAGAAACACATAGATATATTTGGTTCCCACACGAACGAATTAACTACAGTAGATTCAGATTCTGATTCAGAATTCATCCGTTGTCTACTGCATCTTTTCAGAGTAAAAATTTCGCAAACATTAATACTTAATAAATACACTAATGCATATTATTGATAATAGGCCTACCAGGGAACAGTGAAATTATTAACTGTTCCCTGATAATACAAATATTAAAATATTAATAATAATAATAATTGTCTTTATAGAAGTTATGATGATGTTGGTGATGATAATAATAATAATGATAAATGACGACGACAATGATATGATGATTGTGATTACAAGGTTGTTGATGGTGATGATGATGATGATGATGATTGTTTTTGTGCTTGTTAAATAACAGAAAATAAGGCATGGACATCGTAATTGTATGTTTCTTTTCGTGATACTTGAAAGGTCAGACTAATTGTGTTTGTTTCTACCATGTAAATCTATTTACAAACAATACAGTCATGACAATTAATAAAACCTGTGTTCAGCATCGTGGTGACGGACAATAGATATCCGGAATTACTGTAATGCTTAGATCATTACACAGCTTAAACTTTAATAATGGGTTGATTTTTCTTTATAAAACGTACTTTTCACTGTGTAACTATAAAGCTTATAATACGCTGGCATGTGGCATAAAACTTCTGAATATATTTTATTTAATTAGTTTGCAGGTTATGCCACAATATTTTAGTTATTATGGTTATGTTAGTCGAAATTAACCCAATACGAAATTATAGATGGTAAATTAATGTCAACCGATATAAGTTACTTAATATACAATTTTTATTGTTAACTCTATAAGCTGTTGAAATTCCATGTTAAGCACTGTTATCGGTTGACATTAATTTACCATCTTGAATTCTTCCACGTGCCTAAACATAATAATTGTCCGTGGTCCAAACAAGTACAGTGGGCCCAAAGGTTTTTCCACACTATCAAATTTGACAATTTTGTGTGACGTGCCCAAATATGAGTATATCACATTTATTTGTCAGTTAAAAAAATGAGTGTGTACAGAGCAGAGCAAACAAAATATATAATCAGAGGCATGTGTATTATGCAATTAAATCGAACAAGTAGTCGTAGTGTATTAGTTTGCATAGGACCTGTTAGAAAATGAAAAATGAAAAACAAATATTATATATTAATATTCTAAAAGAATTCGCCACTATCATGGCTTCTCCAGAAAATAATATTGTGATAATAAGTGTGTTCCTTTCTTGTTAAATTTAGGAATGTTTAAAGGGCTAATTTAGATAGGTACCGTAACATAACACATACGTAGGCCTTTATTTAATATTAAATTAGCATGTCAAAGCGGGATTACCGTCACAACGCATAATGGTTTATAACTTTGTCGGTAACCGAATACAAAACATTTAGCACTCCCTCGAATCGCTTCTCTTGGTATACGGGTCATTGAGTTTGTATAGACCTGAACGAGCAAGGTAAATGGTTACAGTAGTAATAGACTTGTACATATAATTTGAGTCAGGCACATGCACTGTAAAATTTTAATAAGCTGTTACTTTCAACGACCATCGTATAGTACTGTAAACCGAACAGCTAATTCGTTGGTAGGTCTAACCTATAGATTGCGTACAATAACACATAATGTGTTATATATCATATAAACTTAAATATTGTCTATCGTGGTCACAGTCTCTGGGCACCCAGTCGTCTGTGGTAGGGCAAATGTGAAACCTGCTCCTTTGTTCGCTCCTGCTAGGTGGGGACCGGGATTGCGCCAGGGCAGAGGAGGATGGTTGACCATTTGAGACATTGCGCTATTTTGCCGTTACACCTTTATTATATTATTTTAAAAGTCAACGATTTTTGTTTTATAATTTTATGTAAATCGCATATAGAGGCACTGCACAATATGCGCTATATGAATGTAAATTATTATTATTAATATTATTATTATTATTATTATTATTATTATTATTATTATTATTATTATGGCCTATCTAAAACAAAGTACAGTATTATAGAACTTTTATATTTATGATAGAGCACTTCATAGATCGTAATACTAATATTATATTAGCATTTAATGCTTTGCAAGAATAGAGGATAAATATATGACATTGCTTCATTGAAGCAATACTTAACACATCGAAAACAGAGTATTATATGACAATTTTGTATTTTTGATAGAGCATTTTACAGATAGTAGTAATAATAATAATAGTGATGATGATGATGATAATAATAATAATAATAATAATAATAATAATAATAATTATTATTATTATTATTATTATTATTATTATTATTATTATTATTATTATTATTATTATTATTATTATTTCTAAATACATCACACTAATTAGATTTGGTTGCTGCAAATCGCTGGTTAAACGTCATTTGACTATATAAAGCCAGGTTTCCTGTCGACGTAAGAAGGCAGATTTACTACGTCGTTTTATCGTAACAAAATACGATTTGACAGGAAACCGATTGCGACTGGTGTGTTAATCGACGTAACGTAAGGTTAAATCGTCGCAAAGATTTTCATGCGATACGTCAATTTTCCACGATTTGACAGGAAACCGCGATTTAGTGACTTATGCTTGAGTGATCACGCTTGCGTTGCCTTGTCTTACGTCTCTTACGAAAGTTAACTCCAAGTCAACTTTCGTAAGAGACGTAGCATTATGGACCAGAAATCGTAAGAAGCAGCCAATCAGATACGGGAATTATGACGTAGCCTTTATGTCGTAACATGTTTTGACGTGGCAGATTGTTTTACAGTAGAAAAAATATAGGCCCTATGAAAATTCTGTGTTCCTTGCTTCTTTGAGTAGTCTACCAATACGCCACACATCCACGCAGTAGCCTATACAATTGTGTTTGTTATTATTATTATCATTAATATACTGAAATTGAATTCGAAAATAAACAAGGATTTGTTTCAATTAAAATCGTATAATACCAAGCGAATTGTTTAGAAATAAATCTGTTGTCAACCATTCCTATTTCCAGTTCAGTGGTTGTTTGATTTTTTTTTAAATAGTTAGGCCTATAGTTTTAATCGGGAGAAATAATATATTTTAAATTGTGCAAGTAATAATTAGGAAACAGGTGTTATTCCATGCTTCAATAAACGTATATAATAACATAATACACTCATAGGTCTACACCTTTTTTTTTTATAAGAACCCCAGAGCAATTTTGCCGAGGCTAAGTGTTCTTATTTTTCGGCTAATTCATTGTCACACCTACTGTGCCTATGTAAAAATAAGACTAAAATATTTTTTCTAGATTAAAAAAAAGAACATAATTATCGCATTTGGAATTTTACCTCAATTTGTTCTTATTTTTGAAAGCAATTTCACCGTTTGAATATGGTAATGACGACAATGATGGTATAATAATATAATACTGCAACAAATTAGTTGGTCGTTGCGAAATTTCAATGAGAAGAGTAGTAAAAATGAAAATAACAAATTTTATCACAAACCAAGGGGGCCATTTATACAGCAGGAGTGAGGACCGTTGTATATCTATTTTGTCAATTAGGGCTAAAGTTTACCACCAATCCAACTTTCCCGCGTACCGATTTTTTTTTGTCCTAATATTTCTTCTCTCAAAATAGATTGGGTGACAAGCGCCTCGAGGCCGTGGCCAATTAATTCAGTTTCCCAGAATAAAAAAGTATGAAACACGAATGTTCAGGGAATGTTCGAAGCATCATTATTTTGTGAAACAAAATTAATTTTACAAACATCAAATAAGCCTTTTTGTATTTTAATAATGTAGGCCTAACTTCTTTACAGTAATCCACGTTGAGTTAATGTAGACGTTTTGCTAACATTTACAGTGCAGCTCATAATATAAAGAAGTAGAGGCCTACATTCGCGCGAAAACCCAGGGTAACAAGGACGAATTAGTGGGAAAGGCAGCCAATCGTAAGTGACTACAAATTACGTCATTTTTATGTCGTCCGTATCGCAAGAAAAATTCAACTCAACGTAACAGTCGCAAGCGCTCGTTTTGGACTCTGGATGGAGTTCAACGTCGTAAGTTCAACTTTCGTAAGCGGCTGAAAATTGCTTGTTTATCTGCGGCCCAACACAATCAACGCATACGTCGTTGACGTCGGCATTATTTCAACTTTGCGTAAGAGTCGTAAGAAACGTATAAAACGTAAGAAATTCTGACCTTTACGTCGACAGGAAACCAGGCTTAAAGGTGATGTGATGACAATGAATTTTACTATATAGTCATTTCCGATCATCTACAGCTAACTATTTCCTAAAATTTTCGAACCTCAGGCCCAACCATGGTGGGCCCGCCACTTTATTGAGTAGTTTTTGTAGTAGGCTAGTCTTTCTTATAGATCGATGAACCGATAGGCCTGAAGAACACACTTTTGTACATAAATTATTACGACGTCGAGCCAAAACCAGTGTTTTAATTGCATTTAATTGATTGCTAGTTGGGCTAAGCCTGTTTGTCTGATCTGCCAACCTATGCCTAGGTAGGTGAGCATGCCTTTTGTAAGCCGGGACCTAATAGTATTTTGTTACGTTTCCTCACAGAGGGGGGTTCGTCCGAACCCCTTTAAATCCCCACCCCCCACCCTGGATCCGCCACTGCATGCAATGTCTTTATTACGTCGCAGCCACAATGGTACCGTGGAATTTCATTCTGTCAAGTTCATACCATCTTTAAACTATGAGGTTTTCTCCAAATTGAGCCTTTTCTATGTATTTTAAGACCATCCTCTAACCCCTCTCAGCCATGCATCATTCTAATATATTTTTTCTTCAAGGCCTGGTATCTTTACAACCATATCCAAATAAGTATGTGCATTTTATATTGATAACAAGTCTAACTCCTTTATTGGACTTGATCCTCTGCAGCTGTTGGTGTTAGAATGTCACGGAACATTGATATATCTTCACATTAAAACAATATAATACTTCCATTGAAACACATAATGTATTTTATCTAGCACAGATATCAACTAATTCACTATTAATTGTTACCCAGTCAGCAGCATGCTGACTGGGCTGACTGGGTTCTGTTTCTGAGCAGTTTATTACCCAGTCAGCAGCGTGCTGACTGGGTTATGTTTTTGAGCAGTTTCTTCTTTACCGAGTCAGCAGTTCTTTCTTTCCTTCTGGCAACATTTTAAAAGGTTACTAGTGGCAAACTACTGGACCGATTTAATTAAAACTTGGTCGGTAGGACCGGTGACACCTCCCATTTATGTTTTGTTCACAACTTGGGGTCAAAGGTCCCATAAGGGGCATTGGGTAAAAAAAATCGTATAAAAGACTACTTCTCTCACAAATAAGGTAGCACAGTCTTGTCCTTTTGCACATATACATTGGCATAAGGCAGACTCTACAGGGTGTTCAGGGATAAAAGGTCAAAGGTCATTAAGGGGTAATTTTTATCTTTTTTCTGGCAACATTTTAAAATGCTATTAGTGCCAAACGGTTGTGCCGATTTCAACCAAACCTAGTCAGTATAACCGGTGAAACCTCTCATACATGGGGTGTTCACTACTTTGGGTCAAAGGTCACATGGGGTCATTTGGGTAAAAAATAAAATAAAAAATGAATAAAAGACTTCTTCTGTCACAAATAACATACACAGTCTTGTCCTGGGCACATGTGTTAGCATAAGGTAGGGTCTCTATGGTGTTCAGTGATTTAGGTTCAAAGGGTTATTCTTTTGTTTTATCTGGTAACATTTCAAAATGCTTCTAATGGCAAACGATTGGACCGAACTCAATCAAATTTGGTCATTAAGAACCAGCAAAACCTCCTACACCCCAGTCTGGAATTAGGGGTCGCATAGTCATCGGGGTTAAATTTTCGAAATAGCCCAATTGAGCTCAAATTTACCTGGAATGATCCTTAGGACCTTAAACACGAAAAAATACTCTTCACCTTATAGGTCAAAGTTCATAGGTCAAAGATTCAAATGTTACTAATGGCAAACGATTGAACGGAATTCCTCTTACACCCCAGTCTGGGATCAGGGGTTACATAGGGGTCAAATTTTCAAAATAGCCCAAATGAGCTTGAATTTACCCGGAATGATCCTTAGGACCTTCTAAACATGAAAAAAAAATACTCTTTGTCTATAGGTCAAAAGTCACAAGGGTCATTTTGGTGAAAATTATAAAATATTGCTAGTGACTAACAATTGGACCAATTGCATTAGACTGCTACCAAACATGGGGTGTTCACAGCTTGAGGTCAAAGGTACACAGTGATCACCTTAAAGTCAAATCCTGAAAAGTGACTGGGTTCATGTTCTATTGAACATAGTATCTCTAGTTTCTATCTAGATCATACATTGTTTTGCTTGAATTTTTAGCGTATTGATGACTTTATGCATTGTGTTTATATTTCAGCTACAATAACCACAATGGAACCGGATAGAAATGAAATTATAGCATGGCTAGAAAACCTTTCAACAGACGTACTCGTAGTGGTCGTTGCAGCAGCTGTCGTATTGGTATTATTGTTACTAGTTTGCGTACTGTTCTGCATATGCTACTCCTGCTGTAAGCGGCGTTACACGTACAGTCCGCATCGCGGGTCGATTCCTACTCCGGTTGAGTTTAACGCAGAGTCTAAACAAGTCAGATACGGGTTTGCCGCTTCTGCAGCAAGGACCTCCATTTCAGAACTGTCACCAACATCACAGAAATGTGCTCCTTGGTCAGACACCACGAGCCATCAGCTGAACAAAGTCAATAACAAAGTTACTAGAAAAATGGGAAATACTTCTTTTGTCGTCGAAAATGAAGGTGAAACTAGGCCTAATTCTCACAGCACACAGAATGGATACCGGCCTCGAACAAGTAGCACGTCGACATCGATACACAGCAGACAAGAATTTAGTTTATTAAAAAATAAAAGAAAAAAATCTCTTATAAGAGAAAACAGTAATTACCCAGGAGGACCCTCATCTAATGACAATGTACTCTGTAACTGTCTCTTATACACATCTAGATGTGTATAAGAGACAGGTACTGTAAACCGGACAGCTAATTCGTTGGTAGGTCTAACCTATAGATTGCGTGCAATAACACATAATGTGTTATTTATCATATAAACTTAAACATTGTCTATCGTGGTCACAGACTCTGGGCACCCAGTCGTGTCTGTGGTTCGCTCCACCTAGGTGGGGACCGGGATTGCGCCAGGGCAGAGGCGGATGGTTGAACCTTTGAGACCTTTACACCTTTATTATAATATTTTAAAAGTCAACGTTTTTTGTTTTATAATTTTATGTAAATCGCATATAGAGGCACTGCACAATATGCGCTATATGAATGTAAATTATTATTATATTATTATCATTATTATTATTATTAATATTATTATTATTATTATTATTATTATTATTATTATTATCATTATTATTATTATTAATATTATTATTAT
>NW_022709613.1:391574-422479 GCF_011630105.1 Anneissia japonica | reverse complement strand
CCACACTTTTGTACATAAATTATTACGACGTCGAGCCAAAACCAGTGTTTTAATTGCATTTATTTGAATGCTAGTTGGGCTAAGCCTAGTTTGTCTGATCTGCCAACCTATGCCTAGGTAGGGACCCAGTAGTATTTTGTTACGTTTCCTCCCAGAGGGGGGTTAGTGTCCGAACCCCTTTGCCCCCCCCCCCCGACCCCCCCTGGATCCGCCACTGCATGCAATGTCTTCATTACGTCGCAGCCACAATGGTACCGTGGAATTTCATTCTGTCAAGTTCATACCATCTTTAAACTATGAGGTTTTCTCCGAATTGCGCCTTTTCTATGTATTTAAGACCATCCTCTAACCCCTCAGCCATGCATCATTCTAATATATTTTTTTTCTTCAAGGACTGGTATCTTTACAACCATATCCAAATAAGTATGTGTATTTTATAGTGATAACAAGTCTAACTCCCTTATTGGACTTGATCCACTGCAGCTGTTGGTGTTAGAATGTCACGGAACATTGATCTATCTTCACATTAAACAATATAATACTTCCATTGAAACACATAATGTATTTTATCTAGCACAGATATCAACTAAATCACTATTAATTGTTACCCAGTCAGCAGCATGCTGACTGGGTTCTGTTTCTTAGCAGTTTCTTACCCAGTCAGCAGCATGCTGACTGGGTTATGTTGTTGAGCAGTTTCTTCTTTACCGAATCAGCAGTATATTCTTTCTTTCTTTCTGGCAACATTTTAAAAGGTTACTAGTGGCAAACTACTGGACCGATTTAATTAAAACTTGGTCGGTAGGACCTGTGCCACCTCCCATTTATGTTTTGTTCACAACCTGGGGTCAATAAAGGTCACATAAGGGGCATTAGGGAAAAAATAAAAAATCGTATAAAAGACTACTCTCACAAATAAGGTAGCACAGTCTTGTACATACCTACATTTCTATCTTTGCACATATACATTGGCATAAGGCAGACTCTACAGGGTGTTCAGGGATAAAAGGTCAAAGGTCATTAAGGGGTAATTTTTATCTTTTTTCTGGCAACATTTTAAAATGCTCTTAGTGCCAAACGGTTGTGCCGATTTCAACCAAACCTGGTCAGTATAACCGGTGACACCTCTCATACATGGGGTGTTCACTACTTGGGGTCGAAGGTCATATGGGGTCATTAGGGTAAAAAATAAAATAAAAAATGAATAAAAGACTTCTTCTGTCACAAATACACAGTCTTGTCCTGGGCACATGTGTTAGCATAAGGTAGGGTCTCTATAATGGTGTTCAGCGATTTAGGTTCAATGGTTATTCTTTTGTTTTATCTGGTATTATTTCAAAATGCTTCTAATGGCAAACGATTGGACCAAACTCAATCATATTTGGTAATTAAGAACCAGCAAAACCTCCTACACCCCAGTCTGCGATTAGGGGTTACATAGTCATCGGGGTTAAATTTTCGAAATAGCCCAATTGAGCTCAAATTTACCAGGAATGATTCTTAGGACCTTCTAAACACGAACAAATACACTTCACCTTATAGGTCAAAGATTCAAATGTTACTAATGGCAAACGATTGAACGGAAATCCTCTTACACCCCAGTCTGGGATCAGGGGTTACATAGGAGTCAAATTTTCAAAATTGCCCAAATGAGCTTGAATTTACCCGGAATGATCCTTAGGACCTTCTAAACATGAAAAAAAAAAAAAAAAAAAAACTCTTTGTCTATAGGTCAAAAGTCACAAGGGTCATTTTGGTGAAAATTATAAAATATTGCTAGTGACTAACGATTGGACCAATTGCATTAGAATGCTACCAAACATGGGGTGTTCACAGCTTGAGGTCAAAGGTACATGTACAGTGGTCACCTTAAAGTCAAATCCTGAAAAATGACTGGGTTCATGTTCTATTGAACATAGCATCTCTAGTTTCTATCTAGATCATACATTGTTTTGCTTGAATTTTTAGCGTATTGATGACTTTATGCATTGTGTTTATATTTCAGCTACAATAACCACAATGGAACCGGACAGAAATGAAATTATAGCATGGCTAGAAGACCTTTCAACAGACACACTCGTAGTGGTCGTTGCAGCAGCTGTCGTATTGGTATTATTGTTAATAGTTTGCGTACTGTTCTGCATATGCTACTCCTGCTGTAAGCGGCGTTACACGTATAGTCCGCAACGCGGGTCGATTCCTACGCCGGTTGAGTTTAACGCAGAGTCTAAAAAAGTCAGATACGGGTTTGCCGCTTCTGCAGCAAGGACCTCCATTTCAGAACTGTCACC
Organism: Anneissia japonica; assembly: GCF_011630105.1. Lineage (NCBI taxonomy): Eukaryota > Metazoa > Echinodermata > Crinoidea > Comatulida > Comatulidae > Anneissia > Anneissia japonica. The sequence goes on along the minus strand of NW_022709613.1, from coordinate 420,188 downwards.
AACATCACAGAAATGCGCTCCTTGGTCAGACACCACGAGCCATCAGCTGAACAAAGTCAATAACAAAGTTACTAGAAAAATGGGAAATACTTCTTTTGTCGTTGAAAATGAAGGTGAAACTAGGCCTGATTCTCACAGCACACAGAATGGATACCGGCCTCGAACAAGTAGCACGTCGACATCGATACACAGCAGACAAGAATTTAGTTTATTAAAAAATAAAAGAAAAAAATCTCTTATAAGAGAAAACAGTAATTACCCAGGAGGACCCTCATCTAATGACAATGTACTCTGTAACTGTCTCTTATACACATCTAGATGTGTATAAGAGACAGGTACTGTAAACCGGACAGCTAATTCGTTGGTAGGTCTAACCTATAGATTGCGTGCAATAACACATAATGTGTTATTTATCATATAAACTTAAACATTGTCTATCGTGGTCACAGACTCTGGGCACCCAGTCGTGTCTGTGGTTCGCTCCACCTAGGTGGGGACCGGGATTGCGCCAGGGCAGAGGCCTACATAGATATGGATTCTACAAAGCACCTTTTTAAACCCTTGTATAAATACTGTAGAAGCGGACTGAAAGTAACAAAAAAAATGTTTTGTTAATACTCTTGCATTTTGCATAATAATCGTTGTGCCTTTGGAGAAAAGTAGGCAAATTCGGTAAACATACTATTGCATATACCTTAAAATAGGAGAGATGTTTTCGATTTTACAAACTATCAATTATTTGCAAATCTAATCATACTTGAAAAGTGTATTTTGTGATGTTGCTTAGTTTTATTTCCATATTTATATACTTAGTCTTAAATTTATGAACAGTATTTTTGTAGTTTGGGATCTATACAACCGTTAAACTTCAAACTAGAACTAGATAGTTAACGTAATATCTTACAATATTGTAAATACTGGGAAGTTCAATATTGTATTTTATACACTATTAAACATTAATTTCTTTGAAATGTTAAGAATATATTTTAAAACGTAGACCAATATAGGCCTGACAAAATAGTGATATTAGTGAATAAATTCAAAGAATTGCCTGTTACTATAGCAATATAACCGCAAGCCATGTCCAGACTGTCACTTTTATTTGACAAAACATTCGATATGCCTAAATTGGTCATGATGACATCACATTATGACCATATTAGGTACATCATGGCTATGGTCATGCAACAGTTTTTTGTGAAATAAAAGTTGATAGTCTGAACTGGTCTTACATTCAATTATGATCTAGTTAGGCATATGTATGTATATAGGTATGTGTGTGTGTGTATGTGTATAATATGTATATATGCATTGTATATGTTATGTATATATGTATATATATAGGCCTATATATATATACATATTATACGTATACATATATACATATACATATGTATATACACATTTATATTTATGTATATGTACATTGATTTAACCTAAGATAATAGAGTGGGCTATACCCGTCTTACTTAAACCATGGATCCCAACATGATTTTACTGCACAGAGTGTGATGTAACAAGTCTATGAAGTAGAAGTAATGAAATTCCTCTGCCGATAAGCAGCGAATAGCAAGCAGCAAGATCACCGAGGAAAATGAAAATTCGCTAGATTGGGTTAAAAAAAAATTAACTTTAAAAATCCAATGATTCGCAAAATATTAGTCTAATTATTATATATAACATTTGATTAATTCCAATTTTAAACCTGTTTTAGAGAATTTTGTACTGTGCTGTAATTGTTTGTATAACAAAACAATGTCTGGATTTTCAAGATAACTTTTTTCAACTGATGAAAAATGTCTGAAGTTTGGGGGGGGGGGGGGGGGGGGGGGTAGATGTCTTATATGAATTAAAGTCATATAAATTTTTAAAATGACTGGGCAATATTGTTGTTATTTTATTTGTATTGCACAGAAAATATTTCAGTAGCATATAAAACTCGCACTTTTTTAATAAAGGGGTGTTGATTTTTAACTTTTATTTTCGGGAAGTGTAAGCTGGTAAGAGTAAACTATTACTAATGAATTAAATTGAACTTCTGAAATTCGTTCACTTCGATCCACCTCTAGATCTTCCACACGTTCTACTCATATTTATAAGGTGGTGAGCGCTCTTTTACGGTCGCTGCTCCTAGACTCTGTCTGAAGTTTGAAGCAAACAACATATCTGACAATGAGACACAGAAAGAGATTTAACTTAAAAATTACACCCTATTTTAGAAAAGTGCAAAAAAACAAAAAACAAAAAAAAAACAAAAAAAAACAAAAAACTATTGATCTTCCAAACAAATGAACAGCTGTCATTCACAACTCTCAACTATGGCGTTAGGCTATTACTTGGGCCCTATTTGTTTATTTGTCTTCATGATGGAAACATTTCAAAATTCCATATCAGTCCAAAAATCATAAAATGTATTGAAAAGAATGCCTTTATTAATGGAGAGATCGAGGGATTGATTCATTCATCTCGACTTGGCCTCGTAGAATGGCGTGACGGGATGTTTCACCGAATGATGATTTTGCGCTGACAAACGTTTTGCCAGCAGACAGTTGGCCAAATGACCTTTCGCCGAAAAGACATTTCGCCGATCCGACAGCCAATTTTCCTACAAACAATTCGCCGACAGCCAATTCGCCCACATCCAATTTGCCAACAGTCAATTCGCGGACAGCCAATTTGCCTACAATGTTTATAATTATAATTTTATGAATTGTAAATATGTATGGTATGTGTCTTTGACTTTGTCGACAAAATTTTACCCGGCAGAAGCTCATTCACCAACAGAAGGGCATTTCTCTGACAGGTACTTTTGCCGATAGCGCGTTTATCCGACAACAAAATTAATGCAGACAATAAAAAATCATTAGAGTTTGTTTCACAAAGCAGCTAGACTGAAAACAATTAATGTTGTGTGGAGGTTTGTTGAATGTCGATGAGCATCATTGCGTTGTTATCTTATACTAAAATTGTATTCATCAGTATTTTCTGAACACATTCAAAAAATGTTATACAGGCAGAAACATTATCCACACACACACACACAAAACTTAATTTTAAGCCAGAATATTACTTCAATTTATTTTATTTATAATTTTAAACTTTGTCTATCAAATTTTATGTGACAAAAAAAATGATGTGCCAATATATGGGTACGATGACGTTATATCACATATCAAATTGTATAATAAAAAAAAGTAGAACGTGTTCAACTATATGTTTCATCACATTTTATGTGACGATTTTTTAAATGAAATTTAATAGTGTTTTCTAAATAAAAGTAATAAGGTGAATTTTGTACTTATCAGCCATGACATAAAAAAGAATAGTATGCTACAGGGTATAAGCTTTTAAAAGAAGTAGAAAAGTTGGCTTACATGTGCATTTAGGGAAGACAACGGCTATAAAAAGACATTTGACAGTAGGAGACCATCATTTTGAAGTAGTTGATAAATATCCATCTCAGAAATCAAAATCACTCTCAGTAGCAGGACACCAGAGGAAATTAAGAGGAGAATAAAATGGGTCTAATTTAGAAACCTTAACTATACCTCCAGACATCATGGCGTACCAGTCAAATCTAAAAGTGTATCATTCCAGTTTTAACGGATCTAGGCCAGATTTTCAAAGTCCAGTTTGCCGAATGCCAGATTTCCGAGACCACTTTGCAGAATCCCAGTTTGCAGAATCCCAGTTTGCCGAACCCAGTGTGCCGAAAGTCAATTAAAAGTAGCGAAACGTTAACAGCAGCATAAAATTCACGATGGAGCACTATATTACTTACTCTTACTATGACAGCATCTGTACGAAGGAGGCCATACTTGCGACATTAAGAATTCAGATGCCAAGTGAAGGCATTCCAACACACTAAGCTATCACTGTGTATTCGTGAAGTAAACACTGGCTTATTGACATAGTTCAATGACTCTTTTTGTCCTATTTCATTAATCAAACTTGATTAACAATTTGGCTATCAGCAAAACATTTATTAAATACGCCTATCAGCTGTTTTAGGCCACAGTATTTTGGATTGACAATCAAAATTCAATTATAGATAGGCAAATTGTTAGGCTGACGACCTCGTCGTTGCGTCAGGGGCGCGGAAGGGTCCAGGCTTGTCCCACGGAGGGGATGCCTCCCTTTCTCGCTCGCGCTATCGATGGCACGTGCGAATGAGCTTCAATAATAATAACAGGTTTAATAAATTTGTATAATTAAATGTTAATTGTATGTGCTTGAATGTTATTGTTATATTTACTGTTTTTTCACGTAGAATTGTTGTTTTCCATATATTGTCTTTTAATTTATATATTAAATACGGCTTCTCCCTGACCCACCATCATTTTTCAAAAGCACAGTGTACGCTTTTGTAACACAGTAACGACAAAATTCGGCAAACTGGGTTTCGGCAAACCGGGTTTCGGGAAACTGGGTTCTTACGTTTTCGGTGAACTGGATTCGGCAAACTGGGTTTCAGCAAAGTGGCCACAAACTTGGCAAACCGGGTTTCGACAAACTAGATTTCGACAAACTAGTCGGATACCGATTGGAACTAGGACCGCCTCTAATTTGTCGTACAAGCAACAACTCTTAACTGTATTTATGAGCTTTTTGAGGAACTTGAGTGTTTTTTCCCCACCGCTTTTGCGTGTCAATAACTCGCCACGTGCAGTACAAAACTCTCTTCTCTTTCTATAGGTTTCACTTAGAATTATCTTTATTCTCGTTTAAGTCTGCGAGTGCCATTTCCGGTCTAGGGGTGCCATAATCATAAATGTACTTACCTCAGCCATGGTGGGGCTGAGGTGTTATAGACCCCCAATAGTGGATTCGAGGGGGCTAAGCCGACCCGGGCCCCTACAAGTTTTTGAAATTTATAAAGAAAATAAAGAAAAAAAAATACAGTAATGTACAATGAAATTTAAGTCTGGGAGCTCCATTTCCGGCCATCTATATGTACCATATCATAATTTTTTTCCCTCAACCCCAACCATAGTGGGGCCGGCTGAGGTGGGTAGGCCCGGGCCTCTATTTCTGTGACGGTCTCTCCCTGGACCCCGGTGGAATGGTGGACGTATTTGCTTCAAAACAACAAAGGGATTTATTGCTTTCCCTAACCTGTTCCCAATCAGCTCAGTACATAGGCTAATTTCATGAATTCTCGATTTTATTATTAATTTGACGTCTACCCATCTCATCCACGACGTAGACCGCTTGTAATTATTTTTTATTTGTAATTTCTATATATATATAGCCAGGTGGGGCTGAGGTAATATCGACCCTCCATCTCTGAAACCTCTTCCCTGGCACCCTCATTTTCTGGACTGCCACAGAAGAAAAACGTTTAATACTCGGTTCATACCGCATCAAAATCTATTATGACCTCAAAATATCAAGAATGTCTGAGAGCGAGGTGGCTCCGCCCACTCGACTTTAGAAGGGCTATGTCTTATCCCCTCCCGCAGTTTGGTAAACTTTCCTCAAATTCCGACCCACCAAATAAAAATCCTACGTACGGGCCTGAAATAGGCAAATTTTGTATAATTTATGTAATGCAAGATTTATAGGGTTGGATTATTTGTTGGCAACAGCTTTCAATGTGGTCTAGCACTATATGATCATTTCAAACTTCAAAACCCTTTAATTAGCGCTGTTTCTAAATTTCTGGGTTTTGAAACCTCAATTAAACGTTCTGTCCTGTCCATCTTGTGTCCAATCAATTTGTCAACAGTGAAGCCACCAATGCCATATGCAAGAGCCCACTGACGTACCAATCTAGTCAATTATGTTATTGCATATATTCAAATTATTTTTAAAAATAACGATTCTTGTAATACTTATTAATAAAATAAAATTATGTTTTGGGGGGTTTTTTTTCCACACTCGTGTGCGCCTGTTTCTGAAGTTTTCCTTTGTGATGACGTATTCGTAAAGTAATGGGTTCCCTAACATGGCGCAGGTAAATGCTCTAAAACCAGCCAATGAGCAATCAGTGGCTTATACCCACCACACTATATTCCGAAAACAAATCTCATGTTTATAACTGTTGTTAAAATTTAAATCGTGACGTCAACGTCCAGACTGTCCATAGGACATGGGGATAAAATGACAGATAAATCAGTTGAAATTCGAAGTTTTAAAAGTATCTCAACCTTTCGAATGCTCTATTCGTCATCAGGGAATGAGGGATAGTGTCATGAACAGTGCATAGCCTGATGTTATTTGACCGACAGTAAGGAAGAGCCTGATGTGTCGACGACTGCAAAATAATAATGGTAACATTTTGGTATGTTGAACTTTAGTTATAGTTTGAAACAACTTAACAGGCTTGAACATAAACTGCAATGCATATTTCCAGATTGCCTACAACGGTTTTATTTCACTTACAATAAATTCTGTATGTAATACTCACTCAATCATTGAAACTCTCACTTATTCACACCGTATTAACTAAAATCGCTAAAGCAACATGTACTGTTCTTAATGCTGGTAGTTTTCCAATCTAATAATTCTTTTACATTCTTATACTTTAACATATTTCTCATTTCCTGGACACTCTCAACAAGCATCTTAGCTAGCCTTTTAAAAAAACAATACACCATCGATTCCAATCTTAAATGACGAAAATCGGGGATTGAAATAGGGGAATGTAAACCAATTCCCCTATTTCAGGTTAAAACAACGAAATTAAAATATGATAATAATAGTAGTGGAGATTGCCCATAAGCTATAAAGAAACATTTTAAATAAAATTGTTATCATATAACACTGACCTACAGTACTAAATACATCATCTCAAATTCAAGTGAAGATATTAATAATATCATAAGTTGCAGTTACTGTCCGAGTAGGGCAAGAATGATACATTTCCACACAATGATACTTATCTCTAGCTTCACTAATCATAATATTAATCGAAAACCCTATATGTAATAACTTAAGTATTGCAAAACCTTGGAATTTTAACAATATGGCAAACCCAGTATTTCTAAGAATTTTAAATAGAATTACAGTATTTCTAAACTTTCGACCTGAAAAATAATGTAGATTTTCAGTTAACTTAAATATTACTTAAAAACACTATATCAAAATTGCATTAAATGCACATCTCACAACACAAATATACACATAACTACACTCCTACCCCCTTCCACACTGCCCACCAAAAACCCACTTTCATATCAACATACATGGCACAGCACAGCCAAAAGCACACCAAAGGAACAGGGCACACGTCAGCAAGAACTGCCCACAAAACCCCCTCCCCTTTCGTCAGGGAGAAAAAATATATATATTTTTAAATAATCGATTAAATAAACTTCTGAAACCAATAAATTTTCAAATAATAATATATTACAGGAAATAACACTAGGAAACGTTGCCCAACATCCTATTTATTTATATCCTATATGATGTCACCCTGGAAATGTCAAAACCCTTCTCAGAAAGGCAAGTAGTTCAACAGGAATAGAACCTACCACCCGCAGAGTTACATGCCTGCTATGACACCCTAAGCCACGTAGGTTACTATTACACTATAAATTTTGCCTTTTTTTTATCTATTAAGTAAAGTATTTTAATTACAATGGCTCATTTTCTAAACTATTATAATTCAATGTTGATTGCTACTGTTTATCAATTTACTGTTCATAATATTAGATTAACATTGAGGTATAAATGCTCTATGATGCGCTAGAACTGGGTTTAACCAGTGAGTAGTTTTACTATTCGGAAAACTAGTACTACTAAAATGATAATCATTACTGGACTATGAACAACAGTCATTAGATTTAGAGTTATGATTATTAATATCATATTTTTTACATTTTACGTTAATATAATTTAGTTTATTGAAATTTTAGAAAATAAAATTATAATATTTACCCACATGAAGTCAAAAAATAATTGTAGGGTAACAGAATTAAAAAATTGGATGAAAACATTTTTTTTTTTACGAAAAAACCCATACTGCCTCAAGCCAAACCAACCTTGATTAGGCAGCGTGTATCATGGTAACTATGCAGCCATTTTTTCCTCTTTTTTTGAGTATTTACCAGTTTTCTATTCAACTGGTTGTCTTTGTTATGTAGGATTTTGCCACTGCGCAGGTGGCCATGGTTTAACGAAAAACAACTAGTCGAACACAGGCATAAATTAAAAATATTTTCACTGCTTTTTTTCTGCGATTTTTCATGGGACAATACACATTAATACTAAAATGGTATCTTTAAAATAGGAAACATACTTTTAAGCAACATTCTAATTGCTGAGTATCTGTCTTGTACTAAAAAGAAGATACCAAATTCCATGTCAAATACAATATGAACTTCAAATCTACACATATAAATCTTTTACATCTGGACTACAAGATAAATATCATATATAAGATATAATACAATGGTAAACCCAATACGATGTCAACAATGTTTTTGCATTTTTCATTTGCATTGATAGTCATAAAAATAATAACTAATAATAATTAGGTGTTCTTAGTAAAGTATTAATATCTAATTACTATCATTATTATCAAATAACAATAATAATAAATAGTAATAATAATGATATTCCTATGTTTAAATAAATGAAAAAAAAAGAGAATAATACTAATATAGTAAGAAATATAAATAATAACAGTAATAATTATAATAGTAATAAGTAGATGCACTATTATTCTGTTTGTTAATTAGGACTGACGTTTGATTTTACATTAAGAGGACTTCAACTCTGAATGCCAAGACACTGCTTAGTGTTAAGATTAGACTTGCCACAAGTCCCATATCATATTACGGGATCCACCCCATGACCCCAGCAGGGCCCTTGCAGTCTCCCACCCCCAATTCAACTGGTATAGTCACGCATTTCAAATCTCTGAAGTTGGTAACTATGAGTAATTGCCTATGTTCAAACTTTTCAATGGGGACTTGTTCTGTGGTAACTTTCTTTATTGCTCCATCGACATTGGTGCGATACAAACTGATACTTAAATAGTACTAAAAAGATAAATTGCTGTATTAGGTGCAGTCTGCAGGGCTACATGGGGCCTGCTAGTGATTTTTTTGCGGCCCGATAAAATGAATTACAATCCCTATGTGTGCTGTCTCTTATACACATCTAGATGTGCCATCAATTTCTGCACAAAATCCATGTCATCCTTGATATTTGGCATGTGCTCCACCTCAATACTACTCTGTAAACAGGAAAACAGCAATTAATTATAATTTAAAGTTTACAATAATCAATACATCACTTTTCATGTTTTTATACATTTTACAATGTTCCAGTCAAATCAATATTATACAGAATATCAAAAATAGAAAATTAAACATTGGTTGGTTAGAAACAGTAATATTGAAAAGCAATGGATTGGTTTTTGCAGTAGAAATTTGTTTCTCAACCTTGAGGTTCAATTTCTCACTGTGTATTTTACTTGTGCACTTAGACAAAAGGCACTTTACCTACTGTTGTCGCTCTCTGCCCAGAAGTACAAGGGGGTTCAAACACAAAAACGCACTGATTACAGCTGCAGCAATATGGAATTCCCCCCAGGGACCTGAGTATATATTCCATATGTGCTTGATTCAATGACCGGGGGTAATAATGTTAATCACATAGAGGTCTCTACAAGGTCTCTGAGGCGAGTCGAGTGGCCGAGGCAGGGGTGGCGCTAGCTGCAGCCTCAACATCAGCGCTGGTTCCAGCCGCTCCTCGCCCATGGTTCGGTTGGTAGAACCGAGTCTTCTCGGATAAGGACTTGTATACATCTGGCTCGTGTGCACTTTAAAGAACCCATTGCATCTTTCCGAAGAGTAGGGGGCTACCCCGATGTTATGGTTCATTTCAGCCCCTGTCATTGTGGAATGATGTGAACATATATCTATCAAGAAGCGCCCCTTTACGGCTGCTAGGTAGTCATGCACCACGCCCATACGCAATTCAGCACAATGACGCTGCAATTTATGGGTTATTCTCCTACCTTTACCGTTACAATATGCGCTCGACCATTATTCTTATTATATTAAATAATTAAGTTGATAAACTGCTATCTAAAAAAACAATATTTATAGTTAATAATTATTTGACTCATTTAATTGATTGATTCATAATTTTGATATCCCTCACTCGTAATTAGTCACACAAGGAAAATCAGAAAATTGGTAGAATAATAAACATAAATTATTACGATCCAGTTTGAAACATTCAATTCTACAATAATGTATCAATATGTGACTCCAAGAACAAAGTGATGTAATATAAAAATTTTGAAAATGGAATCCATTGCAAAAAGTCCTAGAGTCCTCCTTTTCTTTGACTGATTTGACCTCCAGTCAAATCTTTGAGTATCATCCACTGAACTTCAAGTTAAAATTCACAGGAATCAGTTTCAAAGTTAAATCTTTTCAAACTCTTGAAGTGTTTCAATGAAGCCATGCATTACACACACCTACTACCTTACCACCTAACCTAGTATAGTTACAACATTTGACTTCTGGGTAGAGAGAGGCAGTAAAAATTTTAAATACAGGGAGCGCCAAGGGAGAGACTTTCATAAAAAGAAAAAAAAAAGGTCCAGACAACAGCCCCATCATTGTGGGAATAAGGTAAGACATTGTTATGGCTGTGGTACCAAGATAGCTTCGACTATATGCTTGATCCTAGAATTTTGAAAATTCTTAGAATCTTGCAATGGACCCAACCTTGATATTGGAAATATATTTTTCTAACGACTGAGCCACAAATTCATTAGATTTGAAACAGATATTCAGAGTACGGTAAAACCAAATTTATTGACCAATAAAAAAAAAACAAATTTTGACATTTTGCTAGGTTTCCAAGATCATGAAAGCTCGGATAAATACATAATGAAAGTAAAACTTACCATCATATACATTGCACCTTTAGGCATTATTGGAGTAATACCTGGAATTTTTATGAAGCCTGAATACAATGCATCTGCATTTTGCTGCATTAAAAAAAAAAAAAAACGAAAAAAGAAAGTGTAAGCAAGGAGGTATAAAAAGTCAGCGTGGTTGAGCAATATCTACGAATGTTGAGATAAATATGTTTGCTGCCCTAAATCATTAATTCTAATAATGTGCATAATCATAATGATTGCATGATTGTTTGAAGTAATCATAGTTACCAACCATCTGGCATAGTGCGGGAGGGTTACACATTTTAAAGTGATTTTGGATGAAGCACACAATTTGTCACGCATTAATTTAGCATGAATTATCATAGAATCAGGGGTAAATGTATTTAAATTTTGAGAATTGGTTTTATTAAAAATATAAAAACAGTCATGCACTAACTAGAGTCATTAGGGAGCTTTTGTTTTTCTCATTTGAGAATCAATTCTAAGAGAAAACTAAAATTATACGTGATTTAAATTAAAATATTTTTGTTTATGTCTCGGTATTGTCAACAAACACTCCTTGAAATCGTTTTAAAACAGGTTAAAAATGCACAGATCTTCGGAGCGCAAAAGCCTGGGACCCCACCGGGGATCCACCCCTTGACCCCAGTGGGGCCCTTGCAGTCTCCCACCCCACCCCCAATCCAACTGGTATAGTCACGCATTTCAAATCTCTGAAGTTGGTAACTATGAGTAATTGCCTATGTTCAAACTTTTCAATGGGGACTTGTTATGTGGTAACTTTCTTTATTGCTCCATCGACATTGGTGCGATACAAACTGATACTTAAATAGTACTAAAAAGATAAATTGCTGTATTAGGTGCAGTCTGCAGGGCTACATGGGGCCTGCTAGTGATTTTTTTGCGGCCCGATAAAATGAATTACAATCCCTATGTGTGTGGCCCGCCAACAATCTTTGGCTAGAAAACACCCTGTTTTTTGTGGCCAGTGGTGAGATAAGTATGTTTGCTGCCCTAAATCATTAATTCTAATAATGTGCATAATCATAATGATTGCATGATTGTTTGAAGTAATCATAGTTACCAACCATCTGGCATAGTGTGGGAGGGTTACACATTTTAAAGTGATAAAGGTTAAAAATGCACAGATCTTCGGAGCGCAAAAGCCTGGGACCCCACCGGGGATCCACCCCATGACCCCAGCAGGGCCCTTGCAGTCTCCCACCCCCAATTCAACTGGTATAGTCACGCATTTCAAATCTCTGAAGTTGGTAACTATGAGTAATTGCCTATGTTCAAACTTTTCAATGGGGACTTGTTATGTGGTAACTTTCTTTATTGCTCCATCGACATTGGTGCGATACAAACTGATACTTAAATAGTACTAAAAAGATAAATTGCTGTATTAGGTGCAGTCTGCAGGGCTACATGGGGCCTGCTAGTGATTTTTTTGCGGCCCGATAAAATGAATTACAATCCCTATGTGTGTGGCCCGCCAACAATCTTTGGCTAGAAAACACCCTGTTTTTTGTGGCCCAGCACCGATCATCTGTAAAAAGTAGCCCTAATATTAAAACTGAGCATAAAGTTTTTATTTTTATTCCACCCTCCTCTGATGATCTTCAAAAAAATAAATACGCGAAACAAGGATTAAAGAAAGTCTCGCCATACTGAAGATGATGATGATGGTCAATGATCGACGATGATGATTATGATGAACAATGATTTTAAAAAATAGGATAATAACAACTGAAGACAATAAAAAAGATGACTTATAATCACAGGTCATTTAATTAGAATAATAGGGACGATGATATGGTTGTCATTTTTATTCTTATAAATGGTAGGACATAAAAATAGCTAGAGCAGTCACTCCATAAAGTGCACCTCTGCCCTGTGCCTGAATACAGCACCAACAATACATAGTATTAGTATGATAGGTGAAACTGCAGCATACCCTCAATGCAATAATGGAATCGCCCATCGTATTCAGGCACATTGTTTTCTTGAGTACTGCCAGAGGCGATTCCAATATTTTCTTTCATGCTTGAGGGTAAAAATCAAATTTCCGTGACCTTGACTGTGTACTTTGACCTTTTTTCCCAAAAATTGAATAGTTTCTTTCTTTGATTATTATGTACCATTCCACTAAATTTTATGATCAATTCATTAGTTTTTTGCGTAATCATGCTAACAGACAGACAGAAAGACAGCAGTAAATACATTATAACCTCATTGGTGGAAGTAATGAATAAGAAATCAATTCTGAAGATGCTCTCACCTTCAAAATTTTCAAAGTTTTGTCAAAAAAGTGTTTTGGTGTGTTCTTGAGCACACCAGGTAATGCTGCCTCCATGATAGAGCATGGTCCAAGAAGTTTAGTGGTAAGGTGAAAAAGACCTTCACGCACCTAAAAATGAAGAAACATTGTTTAAAATGTAAAAAAAATTAATACACATTGAAAATAAAACATATGAGGGCAGATGCAGTAATAGAGGGGGGGGAGAAAAGGGAGGGACTTTCACAGATGAGGGGTCTACACCACCTCAGCCCCACCATGGTTGGAGCCGAGGCAAGAAAATTTATGATTAGGCTTAAAAAAATGTTACGTTGACATAACAGGCCCCAAAAATAAGGTAGGTACCGTATTGTCTCTAATAAACGCCCCAGGGGCGTTGCATTTTTTCAAGGGGGGGGGGGGCGTATATTAGAGGTTGAATTTTTACTAGAGGTGAATTGTAAAATCAAAAATTACCTAAACAAGCTGCTTTAAATGGTCAATAAGTTCCTTATTTGTAGAGGAACAAGTTAATGTGCAGGGTATCCCCAGGCCTCCTGCTATTTTGCTGTTCCTTCGTTTGTTGCTGGTTATTCGAACATCAATAATTCCCCTCCCAGAGGAAGCTGGGGACACATTGGGGGCCTGGGCACTCCCCCACCCACGTTGGGGTGGAAAACCACAATTCGCCAGGGAGAAAATTATAGGCCTATGTATTTTTAACATATTATAATTAGCAAATTTTTGCATTGTTTTTTTATGTTGTTAAATTTTATAAACTTGTATCGCAAATTTTAAAAAAAATGTTTAGGGTCGGCTGAATTTTTAGGGTCTGTCGGGTTACGCTAACATAACAATTTTTTTTAGGCCTTATGGCACCTCTAGATGTCCAGAAATGGCACACTCAAATATAAATATAATTTTCATTTTTTTCTCCCTTTTTTTTTTGTGATTTTGACAATTTCAGGGGCCGAGCGACTGGGCCAACCTTGAATTTGCCACTGCATATTGTAGTCATCAGAAACAGAACAAAGATAAAAACCTAATTTAAAAATATATTATACTGCCATGTATGCTTAATAAACTTGCAAAAATGTTTTAAAATCAAAGCAAATAGATTAATATATTTTATTTATCTTTATATCAAAATAATGATTCAATTCATTATTGCCCTCACAGCTCAAATTTTATGTGACAAATACAAATGGGATAAGCCCATATTTGGGTGTAATATGACATCATCATGCCCATATTTAGGCACCCAACATAAATTTGTCACTTATAATTTGATAGTGTGGGTAGAGCATAATATTCATTTACCAATTATTATTACATAATGATTCATAATAGTACAACTGTCAGAGTAGTAATCAACAAAAATGCATATTTAAATAATTAAAACTATTTCAAAGAATGTCTTGATTTTGGTAAGATCTGCTAATGTCATAAACACAAACAATGACAACTGAAAACAAAAAACTATTTTTTTGTTATTATACAGTATGTCATATTATAAATCTTGTTAAAAGTTAAAATTAATTGGAAACACATTTTTTTTAAATATATTACTAAAAAAAAGAATATTGCATTTTAATAGTTTTGTCATTTTTATACTCATATACTGTATATTATACACCAACCTCACTCTGGAATGCGTTGTGCCTATCGTGTATAAGAAGCCATCCGATTCGCCATCCTGGGGCAAGAAACCTAAAAAAGGAAAAACAAAAATAGAATTAATCTGCTAAAAGTTTCCTCCGTTTCTGATGTATAGTGAATGCTATAGAATCCAAAACTGGTTTTGTTTTATGGTATTCACTATTTTTGTTTGATGGATGGGTCTAACAATGTGCAATACACAATAAATAATATTTCATTTGCTTCGGTGTTGTCAGCTCGTTTGTTCGTATGAATCACAGGAGCTACAATGTTGGGTTTCAATGTAGCTTCCTTTTTAATAGTAAATAATCGTGTATCGTGATTCTAGTTGCTGTTATTAATTTACTGGAAACATTCGTAGCAGGGTCACTGATGAGCAGGTTAACAGCATGATCCCTCCCCCATTTATATTCCTGGGTGAATAGGGGCAAACATAAGTAAAGTGCCTTGCCCAAGGACACAGGCAATGCAATGAGCATCATTCTCAAATTCCTGATCTCACGATCAGAAGTCCAACACCTTACACGCTGCACCACACACTCCCACAGTGTTGTCAGTAAGCTGAGGGCAGGCTACTCTAGGCCTGTCATTGAAATAATATTGTCATAAAATGTGAAGTATGGATTTATAGAGTGCACAATGCAAGCCTCTATGCGCTAGACCTGTAGTTTGCAGGGTCTGTATTTTGTTTAGTGTCCAGGGAAAAGAAATTATTACTGTTATTTCAATTTTACCAGTAAAAGTACAGTTGACAAATACAAATTGAAAAATTCTCGTTCTGCCCCTGCACTGCGAACTGGACAAATTTAACAGCAAAAATGTTCACAATGACTGAGGTATTTTTGACATACCTTTTGGCTGTACCACCGCAGCTAAGTATTGGCACATCTGTGATGTCAGCCATGCAAGGAGATTCTTCACCCTGAAACACCATACCAGCATAGATTTCATCTGCCAAGATTGGCAGGTGATGCTTGGTTGCAACTACATAAAAAAAAAGAATCACATAATCAGTAGAACGTCTCTACACGTTTAAGTTTTAGAATTTCTGTATAAAGCCAGGAACTAACTCCCTGCACCTGACGATCCCATCTTATACGCCCGACATACAAAAATTGTTCAAAAATCTTCTCAAACTCAAGGGCTGTCTTATAGTGAGAACATACGGTAGCTAAAAAAGATATACAAAATATGGTCCTTTTCAAACAGAAAAAAAATGATTTATACTTTTGTCATTTCCACTTGGTTTCTCATCAACTTCATTGACTGTCTTTTTATAATACAAAAAGCTGTTACTCTTACCTTTGCCAATCTGAATGAGATGCTCCTTATCATAGACTGATCCACAAGGATTTGACGGATTTATAACGACGATACATCTGGTTTTATCATCTATTAGCTCCTCCAAATGGCTCAGATCAACCTCCCAATTCTTCTCAGGCTTCATGGTGTCCAAATAGAAAGAAATTTGCAAATAATATTAATAACATTTCAAAACAATTTCAGAAATACAGTAACAGTTATAAACAGCTTGCAAAAACACATTCCAGAAAATCCAAACCTATCCATGATAATGAAAATTATGATGAAGGTGGTGAAATAATTTTTCTTATGCTATTTATATTTATCTATCTTCTGAATTTGAGAGTCTGTACAGTTGTTGCTTGCCCCTTTGGGGATTATGCAATGAGAAGAAGAAGAAGGTGGTGATGATGATGATAATGATGATGATGATGGTAGTGGTATTAATAATGGTTATAACAATGGTGAGTTGTGGTGATGATGATGATGATTATGATGATGAGTATGGTGACGATGACGATGACGGTGACGATGACGATGGCGATGGTGGTAATGATGATGATGATGATGATGATGATGATGATGATGATGATGATGATGATGATGACAATATGACGATGCTGGTGATGATGATGAAAATGATGATAATATTGATGATGATGGTGATGAAAATAATAATAGTATATGACGATGATGATGGTGATGATTGTGACTAGGATTATAAGAAAAAAATATATTGCATCTATCAGGATTATAACTGCCCAAGACCCTCCATTACTGTACCATTTCCATGCTTATCATTGAGCTATTTTGTAGGCTGAGATCTGGTGTCCTTGTTTCTTTTTTTTTTCATCATGACATAATATAGAATCGAATTAGAATCTACAATTAACAATAGACTTACAACTAAAAAGATATAGTTAATAGAAAATAAAGTGTCTTGTTGTGCCAATATACATATGAGTTTTTGATGGCTCAACAATGGTAAATTTAAGACATAGCAACGTCACATGTAATAATTTTAGCTCTCATCTTTGTTTGAATTATAAAACATGGTTCTAGTCAATTGTATATTGTACACAAAATTCAGGACAGTAAAAAGCCGGCAGATCTGTCCTACACATCATTGAAATCATAACTACCTAATACTGAGTACCAGTACATATAATCATGACCTTTCAACTAAGTGAATATTACTCACCAACAGCCTATAACTCCTGGTTTCGATGTCGATGTTGCCGCCTACAGTGCGGTACAACAAAAAACCAGGACGAGGGATGAGGATGTTGTCGCCCGGGTTACATAACACCGTGATGGCGATGTTTATTGCTCCTGAGCAACCACTTGTTAAAATCACATCCTAAAAATAAAAGTATACAAATGTTTAAAATTATATCAATTCATATTTGCAAGCATACTTAACAATGTCGGAGGATGTCAACTGCGATTCCAGAAATTTGAAATAGAGTGAGCCCAGGGAGGGATTTTCACAGATAAAGTGTCGAGACACCTCAGCCCCATAGTACGGGCTAAGATACAAAAATTTATGGTTACGGCACTTCTAGATTTCCGGAAATAGCACTCTCAGACGTAAATTATATTAGAATTACATATATTTAACATTTTTTTAAATATAATTTGGAAAAAATTAGGAGCGCCTTGGGGCCCGTTGAATCCGCCACTGGATGCTTAAGGCAATTTTTTTTCAATTAAAAAATAATTTATCTTACAAAGATAGAAACTTTACACTTGGAAAACTAACGAACATTGACCAATTCTCCAATTTATGTATTGTTTATTAGGTAAATGGGGCTAAAAATATATTTTTAAAAAAATATATATATTAAAGGATTATAATATAATATTGATGACAAAAATTAATAATTTATGAAATATAACCTGCCACAAAAAAAAAAAAAAATAACCATATTAAAAAGCTTAAAGCTAGAATAACCATGTTAAAAAGCTTAAAGCTAATTTACTTTTTGAATTATAAAAATTATTCCATAATTTATGTTTTATTAGCATTAGATGACAGCATTTTAATATACAGTCTTGGTTTTCATGCAATTTCTTCAATCAATATTATTTCTAATGGTAGAAACTGTACAGAACGTCTGGTGATCTTACATAAAATCACACTAAAGAGTAAAATGTGATGGTACCCAGCAGTTCAAAATATAATTAAAATGTGTGTAGTGAAATAAGCAGGTAGATACCTCAGGAAAATCTCCTTGGTTAAGCTGTCAAAGCTATTTCAGATAACAGCTAATATGCAGATCACAGACAGTACAGATACTAATATGATGTTCTTGCTCAGCAATTTGCATTTAAACAATAAATGATTTAATAATTAATTACTAAATTTTTCTTGATTTCCATACAAATAAATTACAATGTTGTAATTTAACTTAATACATGCAAAACGTTTAGTTTAAATGCAGGTTAGGTTATTATATGGTTACCTCTAGAACCAATTAATGATATTAAATTATTATTGTTGTAATGTATGGTATGAACACTGTATTATCCAAACAGAGACCCTTGCAATGTTACATTCCATAGATTCCATGTAAAATGTGTACCGTAGATAAGAACATAATTTTATTATGAACACAGCGACTAACCTTAGAGGTTAAAGGTGAAGTATCTGTACTGTAATATTTTGCAACAGCTGCCCGAGCTTCTTCATTCCCTGCCAAAAAAAAAAAAAATATCTACAGTGTATTATCTGAATCTGGTGATCTCAAGTGTTGATAGTCATTGAGGATCCCAAAAATGCAAAAGAGGATATTATTATTATTATTATTCTATTATTATTTCATGTACTTTTAGTCTTGTTCCGTGACAACCAACTATTGTGTTAAACTACATAAACATAGGGTTTTGGGGGACTTTTTCTTTGTCTCTTCCAATAGACCACATGATTTCCTGGTTGCATGTGAAAGCAAAACTAGTAAATAAATAATAAACTACAACTATAATCATGCAATTTAAATGCTGATTCGATAAGTGAAAATTAAATTTAATAGTGTTGTTTATCTTCACATATTTTGTTTTTCTCTACTTGTATTTATATTGTTTATAGCACTACAGTAAACACAAATACTCTATTAAACCTCCAATATTCAAATTTATAAAACATACTACGCTTTTGCTGTAGTAGAATTAAATGACCTACAGTACAATACAGTAAATTAATTTGTCCAATACAGTATTTATTGTAACACCCACACACCAATTGCGAGAAAATGGAGCAGAATAGGTAATTGGACCTTTCCGCTGAGTCCGCTGCTTGGATATTGTTGCATACTGTATGTCCCACAAAACGACAGTGTAAAAACATACTCAAAATCTGTCTCTTATACACATCTAGATGTGTATAAGAGACAGCCTTAGAGGTTAAAGGGGAAGTATCTGTACTGTAATATTTTGCAACAGCTGCCCGAGCTTCTTCATTCCCTGCCAAAAAAAAAAAAAAATATCTACAGTGTATTATCTGAATCTGGTGATCTCAAGTGTTGATAGTCATTGAGGATCCCAAAAATGCAAAAGAGGATATTATTATTATTATTATTCTATTATTATTTCATGTACTTTTAGTCTTGTTCCGTGACAACCAACTATTGTGTTAAACTACATAAACATAGGGTTTTGGGGGACTTTTTCTTTGTCTCTTCCAATAGATTTCCTGGTTGCATGTGAGCAAAACCAGTAAATAAATAATAAACTACAACTATAATCATGCAGTATAAATGCTGATTCGATAGGTGAAAATTAAATTTAATAGTGTTGTTTATCTTCACATATTTTGTTTTTCTCTACTTGTATTTATATTGTTTATAGCACTACAGTAAACACAAATACTCTATTAAACCTCCAATATTCAAATTTATAAAACATACTACGCTTTTGCTGTAGTAGAATTAAATGACCTACAGTACAATACAGTAAATTAATTTGTCCAATACAGTATTTATTGTAACACCCACACACCAATTGCGAGAAAATGGAGCAGAATAGGTAATTGGACCTTTCCGCTGAGTCCGCTGCTTGGATATTGTTGCATACTGTATGTCCCACAAAACGACAGTGTAAAAACATACGCAAAATACGTAGTACGCGCATATCTCTGGCCCTGTTCTAATTGGTCAATTATGGTTGATTGACACTTGGAAAAGTCCATTGTGAGTGCACTTTTGAAGGTACATTCATAACTTAGAAGTTCACTTTCCTGTCAGGGAAATTAAATGATCCATATAATTAGGTATTTTTTGAGTGTGAAGGTTATGATGGCTATTTAAATAGTGTTTATATACAGTGATACAAATTGATGGTGCGAAATGCTAAGGTAGCTTACATGGTGGCTAACTACATCTCAGGCCTGCTTTTTACAATGCTTGATAGAAATTCACGACAAATTGCTTTACTTTTAAATGCTTCACAGAAATTCATTACAAATTGCTTTTTATAGAGTACAAAGTGGGTGTGGTGTTGAAATTTTTGTTTAAGAAATGCTTGACCATAGACAGTACAGTATATGGACTTTAAATCAAAATTAGTGTTTTTGAATACCGTGACTCCCCGATCGTTTTCCATTCATTTCTTTTCTATTTGGGGAGAAAGGGGGTCTAGCTCCAATGGCCTTCCCCTTGGATCCACTCCTGTTCTTGTAAAAATCAAATGAGTACAGTACTCAAAATTGAGCATTTGTAACATGAGGTAAATTTTCTATTGAATATATTTCACAAAAAAAAAAAAAGAAGAGAACCATGATCAATGAACTCTCTAAACAACCTTTATTGATTGAATGTACATTGTATTTATACCAGTATTCGGTGGGGATTCCCAAATCTGTAACGGTTCTGAGTTGCCTACAACGCATGCACGAGGCTCTGCAAATACAATACTTGAGATTCGCTTCCCCGACAAAATATTGTTGGTGTTCATAACACTCTGGTTATAATCATGGAGGTATAAAAATATTTTTATACCTCCATGCTAATTAATACATGACTGAGCCAATGGGCATGGCCTGAACATCGACTCAGGGCCACACCCACTGGCTTCCATTTTGAAAGGCCTTTTTCATATTTCTGGCTAAACCCCTGTGTTGAGTTGGCATGGAATGACACAAACACTATATGAAACACAAAAATTCACAAACTCAGTAATTTTAAGCCTAGGTTATTGCCAATGATCATTCAAATAAATTCTTTATTTCTCTTTATTGCATACAAAAGAACAAAAAGAATACAGGTACAATAGCATGCAATAGGATCCAAGAAAAATAGCCAAAGCTAATCGAGCTTGAGCCCCTTTAATTTATCAATAATAAAAATTATCAATAATAAATTATCATCTTAAAATTTAGCATATATTAAAAATGTTTATTGCTGGTCTAAGTTGAGCAGCTAAACCTGCATTGCAAAATATATACTATACACTTTTATATTATAACCAAAAATATTAGATCACCTCTTCAAACAGTTTCTGCAACTGCAATGATATCAGAAACATATGTTTTTAATGCAATGCCTATACTGTACTGTGTGGCTATTCTTGAATAGAATAAATATTTTAACTGAAAATCAGATGGTAGGCAAGCATTTATACTGGTACAAAATATTAACTATTATGGCCACTATAACTGTAGACACATTATAGCGATTAAAGGTCAATTTAGCTCATTTTATGCACATCACTGGCTTTAATAGGTAAAAATTTGGTTAATTTCGTATGCATGGCTGTTGAAAAGTACAAACCTTTGTGATGTAATCATTTGTGTTCTCATCAATGCCTGTTCTCAGTATCAGAAAATATTTCTAACGTGACGTTACTCTAAGATAGCAAGATTGAAGTGCAAGGTTAAGCTGAAACCAGTTTAAAGCATTGTAACAATCCAACGTGACTTTAAAATTTCAGGCAAATATTCCAACTCTATAAACACAGACACAACAAACCTCTTGTTATGTTTATCGTTAAGATACAAAATAAACAAATCATTTACTGTACTTTGGGACTAAAAGATTGTTTCTTTATTAGTTGCCATTTATCTTTCCATATTTTTTTTTCTATACTTGTGTTTCACTACATTATTAACACAAATACAGTACTCTTCAACCACTAACATTGAAAATTATAAAATTTTTGTAATATAAGCGTTGTAATAACCATGTGACCTTAAATTTCAGGCAAATATTCCGACTCCATATTATTAACACAGACACAACAAACCTTGTTCAGGATGTTTTATCACTGAGATACAAAATTTAAAAAATCATTATTTACTTTGGGACATAAAAAATAAGACTACTACCAGTAATTTGACTAAGTACCATGGTACAGACCCAGACATTTTAAAATGTAAAGCAAGCCATCTTCCCTGTGAGTAAAGTTGATTTTTCAGATGGGAGCATATGACAGACAGGGCCAGGGGCATCTCAGAACCCTTCCAAATTCTCCAACAATTTAGAGATTTGGAAGGCTTAAACTATTTTAGTTTTACTTTAGAAATTACATAGAAATTTATTTCCATACAAATTGTTTTTTCTTTGTTTTTTCTTCCCGACAAATTGCGATTTTCCTTCCCGAAGAATAGTTTTTTTTCTCCTCAATACGGGAGTGGGAACTCTCTTTAGTTAAAACTATCATTATCATTTTATATTATTATCTAAACTAAAAGTTAACCAAAGCTATATAATACTTTACACCTGGATGAATAATTGGGTTTACAGGTAGATGTTTTCTAATAATATATTTACAAGGACAGTGAACTGATTTGAGCAATGAGAAGAGCCATCACAACTCTTTTACATTATTGTAAAAACACCAGTACATTTTGTTTAAAAGAATGTGGAATGTAAATTGATGCTAAACGTGTCTACCGAATTAGGAATGACCTGTGGGGAGTAGATTTCTTCTTCTATCGAGTCCAAGCACACCACTAAATGTTACCTAGTAATAGCTGGACACACTTCTTTGCCTTATGGTTCTGACTGGCGAGGGTTCAGGCATCCTCAAGTATGCCTCACTGCAAGAGATGTTGCATGGTCTGAGGCTCATTTCCACTGTCACAGATGATTGGGTTGGTAAAATATCCCCATTTACGTGACTTTGGAGAGACCTACCACCAGTTCTAAGTCTTTTGCGACACTTCCTTGCGGCCCAGTTGTTATCGGCTCCAGGACGGTGTCCATCAGGATTATTTCCATTGCAAAATTCTGAGGTGGATTTGCAAGCCGTTCTTCCTATAAGGTGATGTGAGGGTGTTTTCTCCAGAGGAGTCTTAAGTCTTAGAGTAGAGTAAGGGAGTAGAGTTGCTTGCAGGCTATAGATATATTCTGCTTGTCACACAAACACAATTACTGTACATTATGGTGAGTAGAGAGGTCGACGGGGCCCCCAAGTCTAATGCAAATTTCATGGCCTTCCACCCACATTTATTAGCCCTGTTTCCCATTCTTAAAATCCAGTGACTCTGTAGTGTAATCACCCACACACTATGAAAATATCCACCACCCACCATTAGGTTTCTATATAACCCTGAAGATTTGTAATTTCTCAGTTATATACCTAAAAATGTTTACTTACCTACAGATGGCGAGTAGCCATTATTTTTGTAGACGTCTATAACATCGTGTACTGCATCAGTAATACATGGATCAAGTGGAAGATTACCAAACTTGGTCGGGTCACCTGTAAAGTGTAATATAAAAACAAAATGCATGAGAATAAGTTATACTGTACCTACAGTAAATAAAGGAGCTTTTGATTGCACGATAACGGTAGGACGTAGAACGTAATGACGTCATAAAAATGTCATCTGCGCATGCGAGAACGTTAAGGTCACCTCGTCGAGCAGATTCTGGAACACAATTTGGCCAAATCTACATATACAGAGAATGCAGGACGATAGGTAGGACGGTCACGCATGAGTGATTCTGTGTAGTGCCGCGTCGTCGCACAAATCGGAAGCTCCCTAATATCTGAGAGGGTTTACAGAATAGTGTTAGAATTCAGAACTAACTAATTAATTTTATACCAAGTCTTCAGAAACCAAAAAAAATACTAAAGAAGTATTTAATATGAAAGCATAATTTTAACTATTCTATCTCCAAATATTTGGATACTAAAGATGGATGATGAGAAAAAAAAAATGACTTAAAATCTCTAGGTTTAATATAGCAAAGATCCAACCACATCTACGATTTTGCTGAAGACTGTAACATAATAAACCTTAATTCAAGCAGACAGAAAAAAAAATAGGAACCAACATACTCAATAATATTAGTAGACACAAATACTGTACATAGCAAATTTTATTAACAGGATAATTACCAATAGATAGAGAAATGAGATGTTTTTTAGGGTTTGGCTCTAGTTTCATGCCATCAACGATAATACGGATAGGATTCACGGTATTCTTAGCTGCCTCTGAAGAACGAATATTCCATGCCGACTTGGTTGCCATTACCACCAAACTATCAAAAGATCAAACATCAATTATTGTTAAATGTTTTTTTATAATATTTATTACTAAAAATTGCAAATTGCAAGTGAAGTGCTGCGAAGTACAACTGCATATAAATGTTCTTCGAACAAATTATTTATGCGAGTCAAGTGAAAATAATGAATAATAAAAATATAACAAATAATATGAGACACGACCCATTGTCTATATTAGAACACTTCTCATTGGGTAACAAAGTTGTAATTTTTCCTTTTTGTCAAAAAGTGTCTGTAGTGGTGAATTATGGTTTAGGTTTTTTTAAATAAAGTTTCAAAAATTTCTATGTATGTGGAAAATGTAGTTGATTACCAAAGGTTACAATTTTTATTTTGAAGACTGCATGGTCTAGGAAGCGTACATTTTTTTATGGGGCAAGTTTCCAAGGGCGGGTTTTCTAGGGGCGAGTTGACTGCCAAAGAGTGTTGCCAAAGTGCGAGCCAACGTGTTATTTGATCACAAGTGCGAGACATTACAAGTGTGAGCCAGTGAGCCATGACGTCACGACAATAGATACGAGACGTTAACGATTTGTGCGAGGTATCGGCTGAGATTTGTGGAGTACAATTCAAAAAACAACTATAGGTCTAATAATGAATTATTGTGATGTTAAATAGACAATGTTAGCTATCAAAGAGCGACGTTGTTTTCATTGGGCGACCTTCGTCCCTTCAAGGCTAGGCCTATACCATCCTAGCTAGTCTAGGCCTAGAGTAGGATAAGGCTAGCGCAACATGCAGACGTTGGTACGAGTAGGTTAGTCTACAAACGTCGCCTAAAGTATATTGATTTTACCCGGCAGAACGAAAGAAGGAAACTCCGCTTTTCAGTCGTCTTAGGCCGTTTTTTTTGGACAAACAATGACCTTTCAGAGGTCATATTGCTGTCAAGAATATGAATTGGCTGCTTCGCAGCAATTATTTTTTGTATTTCACTAAAACTTTGATATATTGCTTTCTAGTATTTTGTTAATTTTGTTTCTGATTATAATTGGCCATTGTATTGTTTACTTTAAACTAGAAGAGTGAGATCCTTTCTTATCCATAAAATGTGAAAGCGGTTAATGATACTGACTATAAATAGGATAGGGCTCAGACTATCGCCTTGCGGTGTTCCGATGTTTGATTCTAGTGAGAATATCTCAGATGCACCTTTGATACATACGTTACTGTAAGTCCTGTCTGGCTAAGTAGAGATCTGACTATGCGGTGTTCATCTTCGTAGATTTCCTTTAGAATCTCTAGAAGTTCGTCTCTGTGGGTAGTATCAAACGCACTTGAAAAGTCGATGCCTGTTATATGTATTTCCATCTTGTATTTAAATGTCTTTGCTATGAGCCATTTGTAAGAAAATAACACGTCACTAGTACTTCTACCTTTGCAAAATCTGCTTTGGCTGATGTGTAGGTAGTTGTCGATTTTGTCCATGTAATTCTTGATATTTATTGATAGACATTTCCTACAATAATTGTGTTCAACAATATGACTGGTCTTAAATTTTTGATTGGTCCTTTTTCTTTACCTGGTTTATGTAGTACAATTAGTGTCCTATTATTTATATTAGGTGTTTAAGCTAGCTCTAAATACATTATTAAATATGTCCACCATAACAGGGACAAGTATGTCCGCACCGTATTTAAGAAGTCCTCCTGCTATCATGTCTTCGCCGGCCGCTCTGTTATTGTTATAGTTGTTTTAAACTTTGTTTAATAATCTCCTCTTCTTTGATTTCATTTTTAAGTGGTCTAGCGTTTCCTTCAAATGGATTAACATATAGTTTATTTTCGTCATGGAATTTTTGTTTGAAGTGTTCACCTACTGCATCATTTACTTTATCTATGTCCGCGATCCATTTTCCGTTGCCATAAAGAATCTTTGGGTTTTCATATGGTTTCCGATTCATTTCTCAAACTGCTTGAAACATACATCTACTAGCACTCTCATTAGTTTGGTTGATTCTAGAACTTCTTGGTTTCGTATGTCTGTCATTCGCTTTTTAATTTTATGTAGCGCGTTATTTCCTTTTTTAAAGCCATTTTTTTATTAGCCTCGTTGCAGTTTTTAATTTGTAGTTGTAGTTCTTTTTGTTTCACTGATAAAAGTTGTATTTCTTGATCAAACTTTCTGTTTATTTTTACGATTTGTTTGCCAATTAAATTCTCAGCGGTGATTTTAATGCATTCTTTTATATTGCTTTGCTTGGTTGATTAGGAACATGTTGTCTGTACTTGGTTGAGACTTTCTATTAGTTTTTCCTTGTACAGTATAATCCTAATGGAATCTTCGCTATTTGTTAGTTTTTCACATGCAAATATTAAGTTGTTTTGTCGTTTGAGACGCTGTTTATAATTCGATGCCTTGAATGGTTAAAAACTAGTAATCACAATCCTATGATTGCTATAATTCAATGTCCCACTGTATGATCTTGAGTTGTTTAAGTAATCCCCTATATCTGTTGTTACAAATAATGTAGTTGATTTGATTATAGGTAAATGTCCGTCGCTGCATTTCCTTTGTTATGAGAATATTGTAATGTGTCTAGCGGGATGTTTGAATGCACAATTAGTAACGAAGAGGTTTATTGGTGTCACAAAAATCAATGAGTGCTTGACCGGTATTATTTTTAACTCCTCTCGAATGCTGCCATAGACAGTTTTCTCTACCTTGATACAGTATTTACCTACTTTCGCATTAAAGTCGCCGCAGATAATCAGGTGAGTTTTATTTTTATATGTTCGTGTAATTGTTTGTAGGTCTTTATACAGCCTCTAGTTCTGTGTCATCTTTATCAACTATTAATTTTAATATACTGTACTAGTTAAAAAACTTAGCTTAGTAGTTAATGGTCTACTATCACTCAAATGTTTCTGAAACAAATAATTCACATACAAGTGACGGATCCAAAAATTTGAAATAGAGGGGGCAGAGGGAGGGATCTTGAAAGATTGAGGTTCTATACCACCTCAGACCCACCATGTTGGAGCTGAAGTACAACAATTTACAATACATCACCTCCAAATGGCCAGAAATGGCACTCAGTCATTAAATTTGAATGTAATTTTTTTTTCTCCAATATTTTTACAATTTAAAAAAATTTAAGGTGGAGGGAGGTGCGGGCCAGCTGGGCCGCCCTTGAATCCGCCACTGTATACGGTTCGTGTCAGGAGGCATGCGATAACAAATTTTGGAAACTGTTTCACAAAAGTGTAAATATAAATATATGCATGCGTAGGAATTGGGCAAAATACCATGAAGAGTGGAATCAACCAATGATGAAAGTTGTTATCTAATATAATTTATGACTTATACCATTCTATATGTTCTTTTACGTCTAATTTCATTTATTCATTGATTGTGGATACAGGAGTTGTACAACATGTTATTTCTCTTCTGTGTATTTTTGTTATTTTAATTTATATGGAAAAAATTATAATATCCAATGTTTACGGTAGGCCCTACTTTTAAACATTGGGTTTCAACTATAAAAAAAAAATGAGGATCAAATGTCTATCATCATATTTACCATTTGGTAATAAAAGTTTAGAGCAGTATATTTTTACAGTACACTATTGCATGCATGCCTTTACAGACATAGTTGATTCAGATTTTGGAAGCAATATTAGGTCAAATGAATTACTTAGTTGAATTGCTGATTGGATTTGTAGAGCTTATACTGTAGTCCAGCAAACTTGGTTGGTTGCATTTTTTTTTTTTGCTATATTTTTTAAAAATTGGATATGATGTAGAGTAGACATAGATAAATCAAAAAAGTTATGTGCAACATTTTTTTTTCAAACGTAAGGGGGGTTGCCAGCAGTTTCAAAATGGCTGCCAATTTTTCCAAAAATTGTCACTAATATTGTAAATTTATGTCATTAAAATGCAGTATTCAATTGGAAATCCACTCATAACAATGACAACAACAGTTTTTAACTAAATATTTCACACATTTTTGAGCTATTACAATTTAAAATGGCTGCCATTTTCCATTGTTTAT
>NW_022709613.1:389826-391476 GCF_011630105.1 Anneissia japonica | reverse complement strand
GTACTGGGTAATAAAACACATACAAGCGTTAGTTGGCGTCCTACACTAGCTGCGTAGAGCGTATCGTTTTTTTACGCTCCCAATGAGCTTTGTTGGCTCTCTTGTTCTATTTATACTCTTTGGTTGGTCCAAAGAGTATCGCATTGTTATGTCGTCATTCCTACAAATTGCAGACAGGTGATTGGTCAATTCGGAGGTGTGGCATTATGGGGCTTCATTGATGATTTCCATTGTGGTAGACTTGACTTGCCGCAAGTCTCTTATTTTTTATTATTTTTCTCATTCTCGACAGCGCCACCAACGAGAAAGTTAATTTAGAGACGAATTAAATTAGGTATGGCGCGCACTAAGTGCAATAAAGATTGTGTAACCTAAAATTAGGGCCTGGAACATCTAATTAGATCTAATTAGATCCAATCTAGATGTAATTAGGGCCGTAAACAATGCACAAAATTTAATCAAACCCTGTCTAACTTTCTGCCTGTCACCTGTGGAGTCCCTCAAGGATCTTTGCTTGGCCCCCTTTTGTTTTTTCTTTACATCAACGATATATGCAATTCTTCCCAATTATTTTCTTTTCATTTATATGCAGATGATACTACCCTTCTCCATTCGGCTAATGATATCGACTCCCTTTTTAAAATTTCCAATGATAATTTACCTAATGTTCTCAAATATTTCTCTGCTAATAAACTCTCAGTGTTAATTTATAGAAGTGCAATTGCATTATCTTTCAAAATGTCCATAGACCACTTGATAATTACATAAGTCAACTCAAAATTAATAATTAGGTAATCCCCCTCGTTAATGAAACTAAATTTTTAGGTGTTGTTATTGATAGTCGTTTAAGTTGGGAAAAACACATCATCTGAAGTTGAAAATAAAATTGCCAAAAGTATCGGCATCATTTACAGGTTATCCTCTTTTGTTCCCCAAAATATTCTCCGTGTTTTATATTGTTCTTTGATCCTTCCCTACCTGAATTATTGCAACTTGGTCTGGTCCAACACTTACCATTCCCATCTTAATAAACTGCTACTCCTTCAGAAGAAAGCCGTTCGAATTATGTCGGGTGCACCTCCGCGAGCTCACACCGATCCTTTATTTTCCTCCTTTGGTCTTCTAAAAATTCATGACATCAATCATCTTCAGCAGTGCGCTTTTATTTTTTCATGGGTAAATTTCCCTCTCCCCCCTCAATTTAAATCATTACTCAATTTTAATTTTGATTATCATAGTAATTTTATCCGCTCTTCAAATCATCTTTATATTCCCTTTCATAGAACCACTTCTTTCCAGCACAATATTCAATATACTGATCCTAAGCTATGGAACAATCTCCCTCACTCCATGTGTAATTCCTACTCTAAAAAAAAAACTTCTGTTCAAGACTAAACATCTCTTATCAAGTTATGCATAATTTTCTCCTTTTACTCATTCTCGATCTCCATTACCAACTCGTTACATTTTGTTTTTGTCCCAAAATTATAAAAGAAAAAAATGCATTTCTAGCATCCTCGTGTTGTCTGCTTCGTCTGTCTTGTCTCTTGTCTCCCGTTGTCCTGTCCTATCCCCTGTTGTCCTGTCCTGTTTCTGTTTTGGCTTTGGTTTTTCTGTGTGTTTATTTCAGGGCAGCCCTACACAAGCTCC
>NW_022709613.1:364780-389395 GCF_011630105.1 Anneissia japonica | reverse complement strand
TTTTGTACAGGTCGGTTATTATTATATTAATATGTATGCTAAAAAGCTAAAATAATGGAAAATGGCAACCATTTTGTATTGTAATAGCTCAAAAATGTGTACAATATTTAGTTAACTGTTGTTGTAATTGTTATGAGTGGATTTCCAATTGAATACTGCATTTGAATGACATAAATTTACAATATTAGTGACAATTCTAGGAAAAGTTGGCGGCAATTTTGAAACTGCTGGCAACCCCCTTACGTATGAAAAAAAAAATGTTGCACATACTTTTTTGATTTATCTATGTCTACTCTACATCATATTCAAGTTTTTAAAAATATAGCAAAAAAAAATGCAACCTCTGATATTGCTGCATTTCGGACTAAACTTAGGTTGAAAATAAGGAAGTTGGTAATCCGATAGGCTTTAAAATCGCATGTCAAAGGGAAATAGTCTGCACGAGTCCTATAATGTTATTGTACAGCAGATGCATACACTACCAGTCTATTCATACACTACGTGCGAGTTTAAGTACAAAATGAAGGTACCAGAGATTGAATGCTACAACATTTCAATGGAATCTGATTGAGACATAATATGATTATAATAATGAGAAAACTTCGAAAGTGATCAGAAAAAATGAAAATGAGAGAAAGCTTGTACAACAATGAAGATTATGAGAGGCTATTAAGTAGGGTGTAGATTAAAGTTTTTTCATTCTCACAATAAAGATCGGAATGTTCAATTATGGCCTCCCTCTCTCGGAGTAACATTCGTTCTATGTTATTTAAATATAATCGGTACATCTGTTGAATACAGTATATACTACCTTGAGGAAATTGTCATGTAGTTTAAATAATAGGCTACTGAACTTGCGAATTCATTTAAACAAAGAGTTTGGTTCTTTATAGGGGAACACAAAAACGTACTACTTTTTGTACAAATACGTAAACGCGAATGAGAAATTTTCTCGATAAGAAGATAGCGAAAGCTCTCTAATGAAGATCATGAAAAATAGAACAAGAAACTATTCTTGCCAAATGAAATATTACCATTGTTATAGTCATTGTAATATCATACTGAACAAAATTAAAAGGGAAAAAAAACTAAGGAAGGAAGAGGAAAAAAAATCTCTCTTCTGTCATCTGGAGTACCACAGCAGCAACAGTAGGCCTACAGTACAGAGCTTTAAACTGACATGCATTTCAGAAGATCCAAATGGATGGTTGAGCACTATGATACCTGCTTATACATAGTAATAATTATATATAGAATAAATGCAGAGGTTAATGGAAGTGCAATTTTTGTAGGCCTATTATATTTTAAGTATTTTAAAGTAATAATTATTAG
Source organism: Anneissia japonica (assembly GCF_011630105.1). NCBI lineage: Eukaryota > Metazoa > Echinodermata > Crinoidea > Comatulida > Comatulidae > Anneissia > Anneissia japonica. The sequence goes on along the minus strand of NW_022709613.1, from coordinate 388,063 downwards.
CCCTGATAGATTGAATAAATGGAGGTCCACGACATTGTCTCAGCAGTTGTCATTAAACAATCACTTTCATAATACTATAATAGCCTAGACTCAGCATTGTGTCAATGCAACCCCAACACCTTCTTTTCCAACATGGCAGCAAATTATATTGCACCACCCAAGTACTGGAGGTTAAAATACTAAAAATGGCCAGGAATTAAAGCTTTTTTTTTTTTTTTATTGATATAGGTAGGGATTATTTTATGATTTAGGCCTAGGCCTAGTTCTACATTCTCAATCTTCGCAATTGATCCACATACCCAATTTACATCTGGGCATGCCATAAATCACATAGTTGTTGAGCGACATGACCGAATACTGTACGCCACTGATGATGCATGCTATAATACTCTCCTCACTTTACCAATTAGGCTTAGGACCTAGCCTAGGTCCCTACTTACTACTACTATACTAGGGCCTAGCTTCCTAGAGTACTAGCTAGGCCTAGCCTACTAGGCCTACTACTACTACTGTGTACTGTTGCTGTACCACAGCGATCGGTATACAGAAATACTGTAACTGATAGTATCCTCTAGCCTGGTTAAAAGTAAATTTGACACTCTTCCCTTAAGTAAAACTAACCTGTAAAATAATCACTAGAGTTTTGATTATAATAGCTGGTATTTATCAAATACAGCACAGGCATACGTAGGAGTTCCTGTCTCGTGTTGTTTTGTACCGGTCCACCAGTACGTGTCGTATTGTGTCGTCGTAGTATGTAGTATGTTGGTCCAAAGAGTATAAATAGAACAAGAGAGCAAAGTCCCGTTCGTAAAAACGTCATGCCTGTGTAGGACGCCAACTAACGGTTGTATATTCTTTTTATTACCCAGTGCAGCGCGCGCGATTTTTTTTTTCCGTACGAAACATTTACATGAAACTCCACTCGAGCCATCTCGACTGAATCGACTCGGGCCGAAAATCTCATATTGCAGAATTCAGGAGGTCAAAAGGTCATCAACAGATAAACGTCTACAAAATGCAAACAACATCTGAGAGAACGTCGCTGTCTGATTTTTAAATTTTATTTCTTCATGAGTAAATTTCTCTCCCCCACCCTTCAATTTAAATCATTACTTAATTTTAATTTTGATTATCATAGTCATTTTACCCGCTCTTCAAATCATCTTTATATTCCCTTTCATAGAACTATTTGTTTCTAGCACAATATTCAATATACTGGTCCTAAGCTATGGAACAATCTCCCTCACTCCATTTATAATTCCTACTCTAAAAAAAACTTCTGTTCAAGACTGAAAAAACATCTCTTATCAAGTAATGCATAATTTTCTCCTTTTACTCATTCTCGATCTCCATTACCAACTCGTTACATTTTGTTTTTGTCCCAAAATTATAAAAGAAAAAAATGCATTTCTAGCATCCTCGTGTTGTCTGCTTCGTCTGTCTTGTCTCTTGTTTCCCGTTGTCCTGTCCTATCCCCTGTTGTCCTGTCCTGTTTCTGTTTTGGCTTTGGTTTTTCTGTGTGTTTATTTCAGGGCAGCCCTACACAAGCTTCGCTTTCTAGGTTTCGCCCCTCAAAATTGGCTGGTTATTTATTATTTGCATTATTATTACTTTTGAGAAATAAATGTTTTTTTAACTTAAACTTGAACTTGAACCCAGGCTAGTGGTAGACTTGTGTGTACAGTAAAGCGCTTTTTGTGTCTACTGCCCCATCGGGGGCCATTGGCCATTGTCATGATGTAGCAATTAAAGATGGCGGAAAAGGGTAAATCCGGTGGAGGAATGATGGGCACTACTACCACTAGGTAGGGGGGCGGCCTCAATCGAATAGCGTTCGGAACTCGAACAAAATTGCGTTCGAAACTCGAACATGCGTTATATACGGGTATAAAAGTGTTTTTAGTGATAATAGTGTAGGCCTATACAGAATATTGTTATGGAAGAAAATTTTCATTAAAAATCCAGATGCACTACAATAATACGCACATCTGCATATTGAAGAACATAAGACTGAATTCAAAAACAAAAACTCCTGTATAAGGCAGTAGACACACGCTCTCGCTGGGAGCTTTTTTTTTTAATTAGGCCTACTCAAACATTATTATATTTATAGCTGCCAAGTTGAGCGGTGTTGCTTGCTTCATAGAGAATCACACCCACCGCCACCATTATTTCGGCTAAGGTTGCGGACATTTTTTAGCACCTTATACTCTGGAAAGACACCTCGAGTCATCAGAAACTTGAAGTGATTGACTGGAAACCATTAAAAAAAATGAAAACCTTCCACTATGAAAGATATAGGGTCTAGGTCTAATGTATTATAATAAGGCTGATGGCCGGGAATCGATAAACTGTATAGTTCCTGCTTTTTATTCTGTTTTTCAAATGTTGCAGTATCAGAAAAGCGCGCCATTTAGGGATGAGATTTTCAGTCTCATTGTGAGATCAGCTTGAGTCTGCTAATTCTAAGTGAGACCATAGAATCTACGGGATTTTGGATTGCAAAAGGTTTGTCAGAGGGTCATTAATTAGTTAGACAAGCTGTAGGCCTATTCCCATATTTACCGGGTGTTATTTATATGATCACACGCACATGATGGGCACATCACTACGGGCCACGTACACAAAATTTGAAAGCCTGCTGGACAGAGCAAAAAGCCTTGTCTAGGAACGTAAAATTTTAGGCCTAGGCTATATTTGACAAAAAGGTGACATGCCTAAATGATGACCATGATGAGATCACATAATGACCATAATAGGGATCATGATGGGCATACAATATTTTTTTTGTCAAAGACAAATTTGATTAAGGGTGCTAACAGATAGGCCTAGGCACTGTACAGTATGTCACTGGAAATAGTGAGAACGACTTAGATAGAAGGCCTTATTAAATGCTGCAAGTGATTTCGCCGAAAAAATATAAGATGGCTTTTAACTACCGTAAAACCTCGAATTGAAGCCCATGGGCCTCTTATTTTCTTTGCAAACTTTGGATGGGCTTCTTTTCAAGGTGGGCTCTTTTTTTAGACTACTTTTGCAAAGTAAGGCTTCTTTTCAAAATGAACGCTGTACATTTTGTGAATTTGTATTATAAAACAATAAATAATATAAGGCCACTGTAACATATTATCATGGAGTGTAATTTAGCTCGCATTAATTTAATAATTTAATCGCTTCTATTTAATTTATTTTGTTTTCTGAAATTCATGTACAGTGTATGTGACTGTATTATCTTGAAAAGAAGCCTATGCTATCTTGAAAAGAAGCCCATGGGCTTCATTTTGAGATGGGCTTCTTTTCTAGGTTGATTTTGCAAACTAAAAAGGGGGCTTCAATTCGAGATTGGCTTCATCTCGAGATTAAGTGGACTTCGCGATTCGAGGATTTACGGTGATACGATACTGTAAGTCGTCTGTCAACAGGACAGAGTATTAACAAATGGAGATAAAAGAAACAGGTAATTCTGGTATGTTTATCTCTAGATTTGTATTAGATACCGTAGCCTAATCACCATATTGATGAAGTCATCAAAAAAGAAAATAGAATTAATGCCTATATTTAAAATAAATAGTTAAGGAACAGGAAGTTTCTAACAGATTTTTTTTTTATGGTGACCTATTTTGGAAGACAGTCGGTCTTCCCACAATCAATTACGCATGTAGTGTCTGGTTTACAGTAAAACATCCGTTGACTGTATTGGAAACTTTCAATACCAAATGGCAAGATTTTTACTTAAATCCCCAAGATGCCAAAGAGGCCTTTTATGGTGATCAAGGGTGGCATTCTGTAGAATCCTTCTAGACAAACATTAGAACTGCATACAAATAGACTTAAAAACATGGAAGAGGTGGCCAATATTTCTTTTTCAAGCTATATTTGAAGTATATGATGTTCAAAATGGCAATGTTAAATAATATTAAGAGAAGTCTCAATAATTATAATGCATTAGATCGTTTCAATCTTATAATAAAGCTTTTTAACAAATGTATATGATAAATCAAATGGTTTGATCGTGCTCAAAAAAGTCGTCACCGGACTACACATTACATATAAATCTGAACCATTTTGAGTCATACCTCCTTGACAAATGTAACTCATTGTGAAGTGGCTCTTAAATTTAAAGCTCGATCAAATTCTCTAGATTTAGAAGGTCACAAGAAGCCTGGTCAACTTTAAACACAAGCCTTGCAAATTATGTAAAAGTGGTTGTAAAGAAACAGTAAATCACTTTGTTTTTAAAAAATGCTGTAAATTTCATAATATTAGAGATGCAACTTTCAGGAACTTAAAAATGAACTTAATGAATACAAACTTGATATTTTGGGATGTTTACTTCAAGTTTAGCATATTTTAGACACCATATTTTCTTTGATGACCTGTCTATCCATAATGAATTTCCCCTTATATACGGTACACTTTGATTTATTCTGATTACAATGATGAAAGTTTTATTTTTGACAAATTTGTAAAAAAATACCTTTATATCGCTTGGATGAAGAGCAATGAGCTGTAATGCTATCTTCTAGAACATCTGCTAAATTTGAATTTCATTCTGCCCTGGTCCGTGAAATTAAGTGCAAGAAAAAAAAAACAATTACAAAAAATGACGTTCCGTTAATTTTAAATGAATACTGTGTACAGGTTTTTGTGCAGCTCAGTTTGTTTCATTTCATTTACTAACCTTATGATAATAACACTTTCTGAGATATGCAAATAAGGGTAAAACATTACGGTAACTTGCTTGGTTTTGTTTTATGTTATGCTATTCTACCCGGTTTTTTTTTTTTGTTTTTTTTTTTTTTTTTTTAAATTTTAATTAGTGTAAGTTGTTTTTGGACTTTATTTTTGCTTTCCTTTGTTTATATTTTATATTCTTCTTTGGTGCACCATCAAAGTGGTGGGTGCAGTACTGAATGGGTGCCACTGATCTCTGAAAGTGAACCCAATAAATCGTATCGTATAGTCATTAGAGGGCGCTATTTATATAATTCGATGAATTGAATTGCATATATCATGATATCATGTTATCGCATCATAACGTATCATATCATATAATTTATTTCGCCTTAGATATTTGTTGAACCATGGAGGAATTGTTTAACCAATACAAAAAAATTGAATGTGGCAGAATTATCAAAATGTTATAAAACGATAAATAACAGTCAAGAGGGACGATTTGATATTAATATTAAAAGAATAACCAAAGTATGGAGGCCGTATTACAATAATGTTAACAAGCCTGTATATGTATGAGGCGCCTAGTGTAAATTTATTATTTAACACAATTATTTAACATTTAATTGAATAGATCACCCATTATTTATATATAATGCATTTACGTCTAAAAGATTATATGTAAATAATTGCGTTAACGTTTCATTATGTATATATAATTAGTTTACTGATTACATTATATTATATAAATAATTAAAGGCTAACCAAACATTATTCATATATAATAAGGTTACTGGTTTCATTATATATAAATAAGGAAGGGGTAACACATCATTATATATCAATAATGAAAAATAACTTTAAAATATTTATAAGTTCACTGATTCCATTATATATAAATAGTGAAAAGGTAACAAATCGTTATATATTATAAATAATGAAAAGTAACTTACGATTATTTATATATAAGTTTAATGATTTCATTATATATAAATAACGAATTGACTTCAAACTCATTATTAGATAAGTTTGAAGTCAATTCATTATATATAAATAACGAATTGACTTCAAACTCATTATTAAATAACTGCTTTTACATTTTATTATATATAAATAATAGCTGTCGCAAAACCATTATAGGCCTCTGTATATAATGTTTGGACTTCAAACTCATTATATGTAATGCACACGTGTTATCGTGTCAGTTATATCTAAATAACGGATTTTACTTCAAATTATATATAAATAACCTTTGAGGTCGAGTGCCATTATATATAAATGACATCGTAGGAAGCCATGGTTTATAAATAATATTCGTTATGCAAATTACGAAGTAATAAACATTCACCAGTTGTCTAAAGTTACAATTAGAGTCTATTTACCTATAAAAAATGCACAGCAAGGGATACAGCAGATTATTAAATCCAGACAGGGGCGGATTCAGAGATGTCCAAAAGGGGGGGGGGGCGAAAGGGGGAGGGCCAAAATTTGGGCCGATCGAGACAATAATGTCCTAGGGGTTTCCGGGGGCATGCTCCCGCAAAATGTTTGTGTTCTAGACGCCCGAAAATAACATTTGAGGCGTTGTGGGCTATTATTTTTTTTCTTTTTCTTTCTTTTTTTCATTCTTTTTTTACCTCCCAAAAAGGGGGACCGAGCCGGGCCGCCCCCTCCCCCTAAATCCGCCCCTGCCAGAGGTGACGGAACTAGGGGGTGCTGTGTTATGGAGAGTAATGTGTGACCGGAAATGGTCTGCAGTCAGTTGGTAGTTACCATGTGCCAGTGATGTTGGAGTATACCGTATAGTACAGGAAGATGGAACTATTATGTAGGCCTAATGCATGAATAAAGTTCGGAGTTTGTCGGATAGAGAAATGATTTTTATTTTAAGTGCTCCCTAAATTCATAAGTGTAAGCTAAATTGCGGTGATTAATTTAATTAACGAAGATATGGAGACAATTATTTCAAAATTCCCTCTTTCCAAGAGGGGGATGCTTTAATTGTGAAAATGAGTACACCGCGGTACTCATTTTCACAAAGAAATACACACAACTGGCTAGCTAACAATATGCCAATGTTACAAGAACACCTGGGAAGAAAGGTACAATCACGTTGTTGCCTAGCAAACGCCTGTACTGTATGGGGGGATGTGTATAAGAGACTACTGATGTACTGTGTAGCGGGGGACGATGAGGCAAGCCTAGGCCCAGGCCCAACTAGACAGTGCAACAATATATGTGATAGGGCAAAGCATCCAAGTGCAATCTTAGGCAATGGTGTCTGTTTATCCATGAAAAAAGCACGTCGGGAAAGTTTGCCTTAGGCCAGGAAAAGGTGACGTAATCTAGCTTATGACGTATGCATGCCAACTATATTGTGAGTGTGACGTCACCAAAAACATGAATATTTTCTATTATAACCAAAATATTAACTATAATAAATATTAAACTACAAAGTTTATGGGCGTAAATTCTCTTAATATGAATTAAGGGTTGCACAATCTCCTTGCCATACAAATTACAGCTCGGTAACGCGAGAAACGAATGAGTGTAAAAACGCGCATTTTAGAACGCATTCCTAACCGTGTTTTTGTTTTGAGGCCCGTTTCTACTGGGGAAAATTTTTTTAATAACCGTTTAAACACGTATTTTTTTGCTCAGCAGAAAGAGGAAGAGAACTAGTATAGAAAATCATTCAATTGATTGTTGCCGCCAAATTGACATAGCCTCGATGATCTCATGTGAATTTGGGTAGATTAAAATTGTAATGCGCCTACCCTTTCGATGGTTACATGTTGAGAATACGGCTGCTGCCCTCCCCCCGCCTTTTGGAATATCCACCTATTTTGGGTATTCAAACTTTTTCGACATGGTGAACCTATTTCGATTAAAATGTTAAAGTGATTACATAAGAATTAGATGAGTCACTGTCAATTCGCGGAAGAGGAGTGTTCAAAATATCGGTAATATTCGTATGGGACTAATCAGATGGCTGACGCCGTTCCTTGTCGGCAATTGTGCATTACAATTCATCTACAATTCTCATCTATATACACTAAATAATCTTTACATTCACAATTTCATCTGAAAAAAGTTACCAACAACGATGGAGTGACGGTGTATTAACAGCTGTGGGAAAAACAAATTATCAGCCTGCTGTTCTCTGTTTGAATAGTGATCGTATTTGAACAATAATGATGCAGCAACCGGCTTGGTCAGCTTGTTAAAAATTCAGAGCCTTCTGTTGTTTGCCCATAGATCAAATTTGGGAGTGGTATACAATACGATTTCAAAACATTGTCATTGTAATGAAACAACTATAATATTGAAAACAAACAACTTTTATAAACAAAATCGGTGTACGAATTTAAATAAATATTTACAATAGATTTTAATGGTCCACTTGTTACCGTATCAAATTTTACGACCAATTTTTACATGCATTTGTGAGTGAGTGTGTAATAGACATGCATAACATACATTAGTGGTTAGCTGTAGAATATCATAGACTGATTCATTTACATGCTTGGTCATCTTGTAAAATCATTTAGAAATTATTGTTGGAGGCGTCGTAATTTCAACACTTTCTAAGAATAGGGTCCGTATCTCATATAATTGCCATAGACCCGGTTTTGTACACACTCGCTGAAGTAAATTTCAAAGGAAACTGTTTTCCCCATTTTTCTTATTGTAAACGTGCAATACTGTAGGTCCCTAGTTGCTGGAGTCACCAAATGAGCAGGACTAATTTCGACGTAAGCCAGTAAAAATCTCGATTTTGTCCAGGACTCTAGACGTATTTTTCGGATCGTTTTCGGTTTTCATCCAGCGGCGTGGCTTTCAATCCAGGTCATTGTAAGTTTAGAGCTTGACGGTTTCGGATGTGTTCGTTTAGAGTTGAAATTGAATCGGTAAGTTCCATTTTCAAACATTTATTACCGTATGTCTTAGAATTTGGAGTCTTAGAAGTGTTAAGGTCATGATAATTTTAGTGGGATGTTTAGATCAGTGTGAACCTAATATTAGGTTAGGCTAGGTCTAACCTAATATTATTCCATTAGCTTCTCTACCTAGGGTAGATCTAGGCTTAGGTTAAGTTATGGCCAGGCCTGGGATTTATCAATCTCAGCTTAGCAAATATCAAAAAAATAAGTCAAAAAAGTTTATAGATGTCCCTAAGCAAATATCAGCAAATATCTTTACTTAAAAATCGTCTAAGATGCATCATACGTACAATCGACTTTTTAATTTTAAGCATTTTTAAGTTAACTAAAGCAATATTGATAAATTTGACTGAAGCAAAAAATGATTTCTAGTTTGATAAAGGAACACCGTTATTTTTCTATTTGATATTAATTAGAAATTGCCAGATTGTTTTAATGTCTAGACGCCATATTGTAATTTTGTGACGATAAATATATTTTCCATGATTATGCTTAGGAGGTAGGTGTATAATTTGATATCCAAATATTTTAAATAAATCAACATCTAATAAAATATCGAATAAAATAATTTATCGATAATTATATTGAATATATTTGTTAGTAAAACAGCTTTTATGTGTGAATTTGGTAACAAATATTGTGCTTCAATCTTATTAATTTACACATGTACTTTTGTTTGCAGGTTGTTGGTGGTTGCACACAATCCAGGCCATTGTCAGTTTAGAACTTGACGTTGTTGCATGTGTTCGTTTTAGAGTTAGAATTGAATCAGTAAGTATTCTATTTTCAAACATTTATTATGTCAAGTCTCAATTGCTTAATGTTAGGCTTAGAAGTGTTAATTAAGGTCACGATGATTTTAGTGATGTTGAGATCAGTGTGATTGTGTCCTGTTTGTGAGATTTTTAATGCAGCTATGGTTGTGCTTTTTTTTAATAATTTTTTAAATAATTAGGCCTAGGCCAAACATCATATTTGGAGGTAGGTGGATATTGATCTCCATATCTTGCTAATAAATCAACATCTAATAAAATATCTCATAAAATAATAGTCATCGATAATTATATTGAATATATGTTATAGTAAAACAGCTTTTATGTGTGAATTTGGTAACAAATATTGTGTTTCAATCTTTATGTTAATTTACACATGTACTTTTGTTTGCAGGTTGTTGGTGGTTGCACATGTATATTGTGGGTTTGCAGCTTGAACAGAGTACCCCGCGGAAAAGACCTCAAATACCAACAGGTGCACGTCATCGGATGACATTGGCCGATGACGAAATGATCTGAGATTAGGTCATTTACCTGATGAAGATACTATTTTGAATCCGGTTTAAATACTGTTGTATTTAAACAAGTTTAAATATTAAAAAGCATATTGATGATAAAGCATTTATTTAAATAATGAAAATCATATTGTGGATAGAGCAATGAAAAGCATACATTGTAGATAAAGCATTATTTTATTTAAAGATTTTAATACCGAGAAGCACGATATGCATAAACCATTTTTTTTTAATAAACAGATTTAATTTCTGTGAGGCATGTTCTTCATTTAGCCACTTTTTGAGACAGTTTTAAATATTAAGAAAATATTAAAGAGTTTTAAATATTTTTTTGTTAAAACAGGTTTAAATACTGTGAAGGCTAATTGTGGATAACACTTTTTTTAATACATATTTAAATACCGTGAAGCATATTGTAGTTAACAATAAAACAAGATCGACTACTAACATGTCTATTAGTATATTATATGTTGTTTTGTAGGCAGTGGCTTAGCTAGATGGGGTCAAAGGGGGGCACGTGCCCCTTGCGCCACGTTTGAAGGGGCGCTGAAATGGGAGAATGAGAGTAAAAAAATAAGCACTTTTTTGAAAAACACGACGAAATTAATGTACTCCGTCAGGCATGAATATTTTAATAAGAACCCGAATGTAGTTGTTTTTAGTGGCAAATTCATAGATTGTGATTTCTTTTCAGTCCATTTCGACCGTTTTCTCTTGTTTTTTATCCTATTCTGTAATGACTAGATAACTAAAGCTCATCCTGCCATATCTCAGAGCCACGATAGGAAAAGCAAGACTATCTGCTTTGGCACTACTTAGTATTGAGCGTGATGAAGCAGACAACATTGCTAACTTTGATCATGTTATTAACTTATTTGCTGATACAAAAGCACACAATTCAGTTGCAAGTTTAAACAATGTTAAAAATTTAGCAACTTACAATACTCTATTATAAGATAAATTTAGAGAATAAGAATACTGAGATGTAGACCTATGCGATAAATACAACAGCCTTACAAATTAATATAATGGTAAAGTTGTATACAAAGTTCCGAACATTGTAAATGTAGTTTTAATAAGAAACAGGGATGGCGCCAGGGCCCCTTCGGGAATAGCTGCGCCCCTCCTCCCCTTCGTCGGAGAGAAAAACCGTATTTTGTTGGATATAAATCAAATTATATGTATTTTGTAAATATTAGTAGATTCTAAAATCGATTAAATAAGCCTTTGAAACCCATAAATTGTCAACAATTTTCTGGGTCTTCGCCCCCATCCCTCTAGGCCACTTTCCCGGGAAGATTTAAGCGACGCTCGATCATGCCCACTTTGCTCGCTTCAAGTCTTCCCCCTCGTCGGGGCATCCCCCCCCCCCGAACATTGGACCCCCCTCGGGCAAATCCTGGCCCCATTCCTGGTAAAAAGAACATACGAGAGCTAGGATAATAATAGTTATTCGGGTTTAAATAATGTTATTTAGACAGTGCATTATATGGACGTCCCGATGGACGTACAGTACGCATATGCTTAAAGTATATACAACCAATATCAATTAATTTCAAAATATTATAATTATAATTGGGAGGGGGGGGGGAAATTTTCTACTCTTGCCCCCGGGAGCCAGAACCTCTAGCATTGTAAACAAATTTTTTGAAACCCATTCTTATAAATCACTAAATCATACATTTCTACCAACCTTTAATACTAAAACTAAAAATCAGTAAACCCTTTTATGTACTGAAGTATCTATTAGTATTTACATCAATTGCATACTCGCAGCATTTTACTTTCTATTAGAAATTGCTAGTATAAAATTGAAAGATCAATTAAACACTCTAAAGATCGATTATGCCCTCTTATATATTATTGTAGGCCTAATAGGCCTAATGTGTGTGAAGTACTGTCTTTGTTAATATCGAATTGGTGAAATTGCGCATAATATTAAATACGTCTGTAACTATAATTTTATAAAGACTTGCAAATGCAAGTCAAAAATTAACTTTTAAATGAAGAAGAACACGAGCCAGTAATAATTTTGTTTATAATGTTAAAGTAAGAGAGGCCTACTGGTAGGCCTAAAGAATTATAGTAAAAACGGATTATACGATACATGCTAAAATGTTGTGATGGATGTAACATTCCTATTCGTCACGTGCTGAATTATTGGTCACTTTATATTATATACTGTACCATTATATTTATCCATTATATCAACCTCACTCACTGAAGTGGGCGTGCCACTTACCTACTACTATACTCTGCTGGTCCTTTCCCTGTAGGCCTACTATTAAACGTAATGGTACTACGTAAGATGGTGCTACCATGGACCTCATGGTGCTACAATATATTTACTCCGGTCCAAAGACATGATGCCAGGCTAGTGATCTGGAGATCGTGGGTTCGAGTCCCACCCGAGAACAACTTGCAAATTTTTCCGCAATTTGTTTTCAAACGTACTGAGTATTCAGTACATTTCCACGTCAGGTAGGGAAAAATTACACCTAGGCCTATACATGTGTTTCTCCTGACGCAAATCCAGTTTGTCTATTCCATCACGACAATAACAATTACTATCAATAGACAACTGTACTTAAAATTCACTTTCAATATTTGTTTTGCATATCGATTTTATGAAAATTTTAAAGTAACGTATTTTGCAATAAAAATATTTTAATATTGCTCATTTTAACTGTCGCCAACAAAATCAAACAAACAAATAAACGAAAGAAATCCTCATATAATCAAAGTAAAATTTTAAATAGCTCATTTAAGAAGATTAAATGAATTAGGCCTATTTCTTTTTATATATATTTACGTTGTTGTGATCATTAACTTTTAATTTTTACCGTTATTGCCATTTTAACATTTTTACCCTGTACAATTTTTAACTTTCTTTTTGTTGCATTTTATCAGTTCATGTACCACATTGCGAGAAATTAAATTTCCTTACTGAGGATGAATAAACGTTTTGAATCTTGGATCACCCAAAAAAAAAAAAAAAAAATATGCCTATATGTTCTCTACTTAAAAGTAATTTTATACTGCAAATATCAGTTAATTTGAGAGTCTGTGCATAAGAATACAGAAAATAATTATTTCCCATTCATATTTTAATTTAATCAAATAGCAAATAGATAATCAATTTAGGTACGTACCGGTACTGATGCTGCTGCAAGTAGTATCGGACTGGGAATCGCGGCAGCGCGCGGCGCGGCGAGGCGGACCACTAATTACCTGCACGCATGCGTATTTGATAGTAGGCCGCTGCTGCTGCTTATCTTCTTCTTGGTGGTGGTGTCTGTACTCAGCGATTTCGCAAGTTTTGGAAAAATATATTCAGCTAAAAATGAGTGATACAAAAACATACACATTAGAAGAAGTTAAAGAACATAACAATGGTAATTCACTCTGGCTTGTAATCCATGATAAGGTTTACGATGTAACAAAGTTTATTGATGAGGTGAGTATAAATAATTACACTTATCTAGCCTAGCTAGGGCCTAGGCCTAGTAGGTTAGCCCTAGCTTAGCCGGGGTCCTCACCTAGGCCTAGCCTAAGCGAAGTGGCCTAGGCCTAGGCCTTCGTAATAGTAGTAGGCCTAGTAGTAGTAGTAGTAGTGTTGCTAGCAAGGTCTAGCTTTATATAAAAAAGGAGAACAGACCTAGGCCTGGCGCTAATGCACTTTAGTACTGTAACACTTCTATCTTCAAAACTTGTCTTTTTACCTACTGTGTGCTCCTAACAATATCTTACGGTGTTTCTTCATTCAGATTCTGCTTAATAACATAGGTTTTTAGCATTTTATTACTAAAAACCACTGCCTATGGCTCCATCCGTCATCTCCAATGGCAAATTGGCGATCGAACCTAATGCTGTTGCCAGAATTCAAACTTTATGATTTGGTGTTGCCAGAATTAGTAAATCAAAATGAAGCTTCAGATATTCAGAACTTATTGTAGAGCGCAAGACTCCACTAAAACAGTATGACAATTTCGATGGCTCGTAAAAGAAGGGAAAAGGAAGGCAGCAGAACATGCATACATTATGAAAGTATGTATAAATAAATATATGTAGGTCCTAAGTGCAATGACCTAAGTATAATAATGGCCATGATTGATTGAAATAATTTTTGGGTCTAAATATAATACAAGTATTATGCATTTTAGGGTCTAAATGTAATAAAAGTTCTAAGTGTAATGATTTTTGTGCCTAAATGTAATAAAGGTCCTATGTGTAATAAGTTTTGGGTCTAAATGTAATAAAGGGTCAAAGTGTAATAATTATTGGGTCTAAATGTAATAAATGTCCTATGTGTAATAATTTTTGTGTCTAAATATAATAAAGGTTCTAAGAATTTTTGGGACTAAATGTAATAAAGGTTCTAAATGCAATGTCCTAAATGCAGTGTTATAATGGCCATGATTGACAAATGATTGATTGTAATAATTTTTGTGTCTAAATGTAATACAGTTCCTATGTGTAATAATTTTAGGGTCTAAATGTAATAAAGGTTCTAATTGTAATAAGTTTTGGATCTAAATGTAATAAAGGTGCTATGTGTGATAATTATTGTTTGCTCAAATTCGGTCATACTAATTACCGTCAACAGGGCCGCCAAGAGCGGCCACGAGCCCTGTGACATCTTCGCTGCTAGGACCCATTAGTTGAGGGTCTGGGGCCGCCAAGGACCTCGATTCGCAATGTTTGTCATCACTTCAAGATGTCTACCGATTTGTGAAAAAGGCGTATGGGCTATGCCTAGACAGACTCGGATCTCCATCTACCTAGGCCTTTACAGGGATTGTAGATGTAGAAACCTAAGGGTGGGTTATAGACATTTTAAGGGTGGGTGAGTAATAACTGTAAATAATAAGAGTGTATTTTATGGATGGAAAATTGAGTTAGTAAGGGTGGGTGAAGGTCCATGAAATTAGCTTTAGACTGGATGGAAAACTTTATGGCTGGGTGGCCCCACCCACCATCACTACTGTACATCCCTGCATCTACAGTAGTACTTGAGGCCTTACACCCCTGCTTAGGCCCACTACATTGTACATTCATACATTGTCCTTCATTTACAGTATATTACTATTAAAACTTTATCATGATTAAATTGTTGTAACAAAATGTCCATCTGTTAAAATATATAATTTTTGATCTATGTTCCTAATCTTACCTAGGCAGGCAGGCCTAGGCCTAACTTAAGAATATCAATTATTAAGAATAAGAATTATTATTAAACAGTTTTAAATACTGTATTTATGTTTACTACTACATACTTTACTGCCACTCTGCCAGGTAGTTGCTTGACTTCCCAGCCTCTGATGTTATTTCTTTTTCTAGGATTATTTGTTTCCATTTTGACATTGGAAATGTTTCCGCAGCACTTATCCGATAATTATTGGAAAGCAGTAATTTTTTCGCTGCAAAAACTGGACCCAATGTTTCCGATAAATTTTCGTAAAGAGTCAGATATTATCAGAAAAATCTCTGAATGTGAAGTGAAAATGAATAACTTTGACCAATGTCAAATCTTGCAAAGAATTCTTTTTGGAGATTTTCTAAGGGAAAGTAGCCTAGGGTCACCTGCTAGGTCAACAACACAGATTTTTTTTATGTTGAAAACATTGTGTTGTTGTACATAATGTTGCATGATACTGTAGAATAAAATATTTAGAAAAAATTTTAAGATTTTTATTACCGGTAAATTATAATTGCTGCAGAAACACGGCTTTTCCGTTTTAACATAAACAGCATGTACATACTGTACATAAACAGCTGGTTCATTTTGCACCCATAGTATTTTTAGTGAAACACCAGGGCTTGATTTTCTAACCTGGTACCTCTGTAGGCATGTTATAGTATAGACCTAGTCTTACCATAGTTAATACTGTATTTTATTAACTGTATTTTATTTTATTTTTTAAATTTTTTTTTTGTGCACAGCATCCTGGTGGTGAAGAGGTTTTACTTGAACAGGCAGGTGAGGCAATGGGCAGACATCTTTTCTTTGTAATTTAAAAAAGATGTACAGTAGTCACAATAAAAAAGAACATTTTTACATTAAAACTAGATTTGAACTCGTCACTGCGGACGAGTTAGGTGATCCGCCGCACTTTGACCCTCAGGAAGTGTGCGTGGTGTGGATTGAACAATTATGAAATGCTGAAAATGGGCTAAAGTATACGCTAATTCAGTTTTTTTTTAAAGAATTAGGAGCACGTTAAAAGATTTACTCCTATGTACAGTATGTGCACGTCATGACGCACGTGCGCATGATAAGGTCACAAAATTTTGACTCCTGATATGAGATCAACTCTCATTGATAAACGCCTTTTGGTGAGTGACTTCTTATCATTTATAATATTTATCATATAAAAATTCAGTTTTTTGAATTCAGATGGCAATATGACGACGTCACAATGTCCGATCAGTCATAATGATCTATAAAATCATATCTACAACTCATATGCTTTCAGAATATGCAATAAAAATTGGGGGTCGTCTTTCATCCTCAGGAGCTATATTAAATATATTCATAATTTTAAGCATATATAAATTTTGACGCGCACGTTATCTCAAATTTGCCGCAAGCAAGGCACATGCACGTTTCAACGAACATTTGGCTTGGCCTGGAATAGTCACAATAAGGTTTTCAATCTACGCGCAATTTTGCATTTTTACATTATCGATCATATCAGACTAACCAATTGCCATTATTTTATATTCTTTTTGTCCACAGTTGATTTACAGTATACCGTAGTGCATTACATGAATGAATATTTATAACAACAAAATTAAATTGTTCTTGTCAAACACAGTAAAAATATGTATGGCTCATAAGTATAGTACTTCTGTTTTTTATGTAATCTCTACATACTGTATTCAGTAATTTATCATGCTTTCAGTGCACTTATCTGTAAACTTCAGTTTGTCTGTATGCCTGGTTCCAAGCAGGAGGCAAATGTTGTATTTTAAATTACATTTCAAATGCTTACAGGCGGGGATGGATCGGAGTCTTTTGAGGATGTAGGCCACTCATCAGATGCCCGAGAACTAATGGAGGACTATTACATAGGTGATTTGGTTGAGGTAAGTTCTATGTTCATTTAGGCTGTTTATTTAACTGTAGAATTATAATATATTTAGTGCTTGCAGTACACCACATGGATAGTTCTGAAAAGAACTGTCGTTTGTTGAGAATGTCTCGACATTTCGATTGAGTTGCTTCACTTGTCTTCAGGAGAAATAGCCTCTCTCCTGGTAAAGAAACAAAATTTCATTTTAATTTTTCCTCCACCTCTGACAATTGTTTTCTTAGGCACAGAAAAATTTTTAAAAAATAATTTAAAAAAATAAATAAAAAAATAAATAAATAAAAAAAATAAAGTTTTATTGATGAATGTAAGCAGTGTGGTAATGAGATTAATGCTTTAAAGTTATAAAATTTAGGAAAAACTATATACCTTATTTTTGAAGATTGCAATAATAAGCGTAATAAAAATAAATAATATATTTTTTTTCTGAAATATCCATTTTTTCATAGTGGAGGGTGCTCTGTCAAAATTTTTTTTTTTAAAATCACCATTATCGGTAGTTGGAGTGTTTACTATAAACCAAAGTATAAAAAATCTTGTCTACTGTATTATACTGTAGTCATTCTTTATTAAAAACAATAAAAAGAATATGACATGGTTTAATAAGGTGCATGCAGGGTGTGAACAACAAAGATATAAGGTAAAACATGTTTTTTTTAAAGAAGAATCAATTAGTATTGGCAATTCACCCACTCCAGACGAGTGTATAGCATTCCATAGCATACTGTAGCTACAGGTCAATGCCAGCTTGCTAATTTGTTTTTTTATATGTTTTACATCATTTACTACTTAATTTAAAAATATTATTTTATCTTGTTTCATTATTTTTTTTAAATTATTTTACATCATTTACTCAATATTCGTTTTTTTTTTTTTTCTGGATTCAGGAAGATAAAGGAAAAGGATCAGCGAAGGTGTGTATTTTCTCTTTAAAAATCAGCAGAGTATGAAATAAATGTGGCAAAGACAAGCCAAACAAGTGACTCCTCTCAAAAATCAATTTTTTGTTATCAATACATTTTTACACAGTAAAATGAGAGATATGGTAAAAGAATCGCTATGAAGTTACAGAAGTTTAAACATAATGTACAGCTGTTTAAAGAACAATATTTGAGAAATCTCCCTTCAAAGTTTATGATATCAGGCGTTATCAGGCAGAACCCATCACCATATCATTAAAAATTGTTGTTTTAACATTGAAAATGGGGAAAATAACAACAAAGCATTATGTACAGATAAATGTTAGTTTAGTGCAATAAAATAGATTTCAAAAATGTTGAAATTCCAACATGTTTTGGCCATTATACGATTTGCAACAAGTGACTTGCTTGGATTGTCTTTGCCACCAGTTCAAGTGTTATACATTGAATTTTATTTTGATATGAAATGGATTTTAGCATTTAATGTACATACTGTTGAAAAGTCTCATCAGATACAAAAGTATTCTTGAGATATTCAATATTTTTCATAATAATCAAATAGATCAAAATGTTAAAATTTTTGTTAGAGTTACTGTCATTTGGGTTGTTTATTAGATACAAAAGTGATCAGCTGTAACTGTTCAAAAAAGAGTGTTGGTATCAAGTTTTTAATGCCGTGCATTAAAAAAAAAGTTATATTGTTAAAGCATGTTGAAAAATAATTCAGAATGGAATCTCTTACTTATTTTTGTGTTTTCACTTCTTATTTTCTTAAAACAGAAGAATTACATTATTAAGAATATTTGCATATAGAAATTACTATTTTTTTGTTTTGTTTAAATTTGTAGCCTGTGAATCCAGCAAGTGTTCCCGAAGATGATAACAGGGAGCCGTATGTATATTTCTGTTTACTTGACTTATTACTAGCTGTGTTACTACATGCACAGTATTTATTGGTTTTATTTTACCATAGCACATTGTAGTAAACCACTATCAATTATCACGCCACCATAAAAGAACCAACAACTATTCCAAATTATTATTTCAATAATAGTAATAATGTTAGACTTACCTGTGGAAGAGTATTTGAGTGGACCTGCTGAAAAGACATTTTGAAGAGAGGTATTGCACTTAAAGCCAGCATAGCCTCTAAGCACTTCATATTATGACACTCACCATCCGGTCATTGGATGGAACACATACTCAATTCCCTGGTGAGAATTCCATAATGTTGCAGCAAGTACTCAACACATTTTGTGTTTGAACCTATCATGTACCCACTTGTACTCCAGGGTGGAGGGAGACAACCATGGGTAAAGGGCTTAGCCAAAAGGACACAAGCAAAATGCACAGCGAAGGATTGAAACAGACCTCAAATGTAAGAAGCAAAATTCAACCCCACTGTGCCAAACCTCTTCTTTATTTAATTTAATCAAAGAACTTAAATAGCAGAAGAATGAGCGGCTCCGCGTATTTTGATTAAAATTGATGGAACATCCGCTCTCCTGTGAATGGGGTAAAATTTGAACATTTTACTAAGTGGAGAAATTACAGGAAACAAACGAACTAGAGCGGTGCCTTTATCATTGCCATATAGTGCCGCCGCGCGGACGGGGTAAAATTGCTCTCCGTGTACCCACAATGCCTTTCGAACGGATGTTCCACTATATTGAGAAGCTGCTCTATCTTCTGCTATTTATTATCTTTGATTTAATGTACTAATACTGACATATAACATGATTCTGTCATTGAGAGTGACGGAATTGTTTAAACTACAATGGCCTTAGATTAAAGTGAATTTTATTGTTTAATCATGCCCCAATTAAAGTGCATAAAGCCTCATACCTGATTAGGGTATGCTAACTAAACAACTGTTATAATTTTTTATGGATAGCATTTGCTGCCAAGTACTAAGTTGATAAGCTTTTTGAAGATTCCCAACAACAATCAGACCGTAGTTGTAAGTAAAGTCATTAAAAACATCTTGAGTTGAAATTGATTAAAACGTTTCTATTTGAGTTAAAGGTAGCAAGATATCAAACTTAGCATTGCTAGACACTGATTATCAATTTTTAAACTCAAGGAATGGTAAAAAAAAAATAAAATAAAATAATAATAATAATAATAATAATTAATAATAATAATAATAATAACAACAAGAAGAGCACTCAGTAGAGAGCATATCTCTGCCAACCGAAAATCCCTTTCTATAAAAAAAAAATCTTCCAAAATAGGTTTCTAATTTACTTCAGTCACCACCACTACCACCTCACTTCACGCCACTCCTCTTCAGAAAAGCACAGTAAAAATCCGAAATGATTTCACCAAAATTTACTGTCGGCCTATTTTCCCTACACATACAGTAGAACCCCTCATTTACGATCCCCGATTTTACGAATTCCCGATTTTACGAACGTAATATAAAGGTGATGACGTCATAAAAATTGAAGCGAAAGATTAAAAAAAAAAAACCTGCTCGAATTGTACCTGTTATTACCATGCATACAACACAACACACCATACTATACAGTACTATGTAATTCTCAAGTGAAGGAGGCCCTCTAACGGGCCTCTTCAAATTCAGTGTTTTTTATGGCTTCACACATGTGCATGCGACAAATTTTACTTCTCTTTCAAACATCGTTTTCAGCTTTAAAATTCAACATAGTGCTTGATTGTTTTATTGAATGATCAATATATATAATAAATCGGATTACATCTGTCTCTTATACACATCTTGTGATATTTACTTGAATCTTTTCCTTTTCCACAGTTCAACTATATGGTCTTGGCTAATACCAGCTGGCATAGCCCTATTGGTGGCGCTTGCCTACCGCTACTACCTTACATCGTCTACCTAACACCTTATCTGATGTGAGCTACTAGTTCTGTGTCCATTGATAATTGCTATCCCTGTCATGCTGAACCTCTTTGAGTATCTTCATAATCTTGAACACAAATGTGGACTAATTGAGAAAATGAATGCCTGTTGAACGTTTTTGATTTTGATCAACTGTAATGAAAATAATAATTGCAGCTGAAAGTAATTCAATCATTATTATGCACTTTTTAATAAGAATAATTTTTTACAAGGGACCATAATAAACAGTTCCACATGGTTTGTTTTCAGTGTTTTGTGTTTGATAAATACAGTATTGATAGATTAAGGTGGGGCCTACTGTACTTTGAGAAACATCTATTTTATATTAGAGTTCATACACTGTTTTATGTGATAAATATCTTTGATTTTCCCATATATGGGCATGATATGATAGCATAGCATTATACTCATATTGATAGAAATACAAATATATTTGTCACATTTTATAGTTTGGTCAGAGGCTTATTGTATAATTTTTAAATAACATATTTTTGTGATTTTTAAAAGAAAAGAATAAAGCCTTTTTACTGTCACTACCATTATAGTCTATTTTACACCAGATTTTCTGGGCCTATTGATTTTCTTCAAGAATAATTTATTCTGGGTTATCTGAGGGCTTTATCTTGTAATGAGTAAAAAAATGATAATGCCGAAAAAGGGGATAAGATTAGTGATGATAAAAATTTATTTTGCCTAAAGGCCTGTTTATACTGTACTTGCAATGATAACGATAACGATAAAAAGCTAAAAAGCAATTTTTCATATAGAAAATGAAAGAAATAAGAGAAGTTTTTACACTGGGACGATTCGATAACGAATTATCGTGTATAAAATAACAAAATTTTTTGACAGATCAATTCAAATGATATAATCATGAAAAAAATCCCATAAAATCGATTTTATGTCATTTGAATTGATTTGTCAAAATATTTTTTTATCGTATACACGATAAATCGTTATCGAATCATCCTAGTGTAAAAACTTCTCTTAATTCTTTTATTTTCTAAATGAACAATTGCTTTTATCTTTTTATCGTTACCGTTGCAAATATAAACAGGCTTTTACTATGCATTTGGAACTTTATATATTTTCAAAACAAAAAATATTCACTTCTGAGATTATGAACTTGCTCATTCTTCATTTCTAACCACGATGCTTGTATTCTTAAATCTTAATAGAATCTTGTAGAAATCATTGTTGATAAATTATATAAAAATGATTTTTTTTTTAAATTTCAGTTTAATATCTATTATAACTTATAATAATGATATATCTTGTTACTTGTAGTGACCAATAATTATTGTAATTCAGATAAAATGAATAAATTACCACAGATAAAATCATTGCAAGTTTTGTTTTTAAATTACTTATGTATTTGATTTAAAGATAAATTATCTGTTATGAAATTTTCGAAAACCTTTAAAAAGACAAACTGTATAACAAATAGCTGATTTAAAAGGGTTAAATACGCCATTAACTTAAAAGTCAGGCTCCGGAGGAAAAAAATTGTTTGATGTTGTAGAACTGATTTTTCTAAGACAGAAAAAAGTTGTTTGACGAAAAACTGGGGAACGGTGAACGAGATACAGATTTTTGAATATTTAAAAACTGGGGGAAAATGGCGGTTATGCCCCTTTTTATAAAGTATATAAAATAAAGTATAAAAAATCATCAAAATGTAATCCGAAATTTCGGATTAGTAATCCGAAATAACGGATTAGTAATCCGTTATTTCGAATTAGTAACTCGTTATTTCGGATTAGTAATCCGAAATAACGAATTACTAATTAAAAATTTCGGATTAGTAATCCGAAATAACGAATTACTAATTCGAAATAACGAATTACTTAATTCGAAATTTCGGATTATTAATCCGAAATAACGGATTACTAATTCGAAATAACGGATTACTAATCCGAAATAACGAGTTACTAATTCGGATTACTAATCCGAAATTTCGGATTACATTTTGATGATTTTTATATATACTTAAGTGGCACGAATAGGCTTTCGTAGATTTTAGTTGTAATTCCATTTACAGGTTCTGTATTTTTATAGGGCCTTTAACAATATTTGCAAAATCTTGAAATGGGGCTGTAAATTGGTGGTTAAGGTGCTTGCCTTTTAAGCCGAGGGGTCATCAGTGTGAAACAAATTTAATTTCTACTGTTCGCGTGTAAATTATCAAATTAAAAAAAGTCTTGTTGAATGTGTATTAACTGCTTTTTTGTCAGTGATAGCTAGGATTTTCACGCCAGTGATGGGGTGGGGATAAGCTATCCGACAGGTTGTCTGACACATACACATTCGGAGACAATTCTGCCCTACTCTGAGAGAAAAGGCATTAAGTAACAAAATCATAATAATAATAATAATAATAATAATTTATTTCGGAAAAACGCTTTTAAAACAGCGGCTTCCATTACAATAATGGTGCATCCAAAGTAACAAAATGAAATGTACAAAGAAAGTCGCAGAA
>NW_022709613.1:348488-363265 GCF_011630105.1 Anneissia japonica | reverse complement strand
GTATAAGAGACAGCGTTTGGTGCAGTCAAACTTGATGAAAATGAAAATCAAAGTAAATGATATCAAATCATATCAAGTATATATATATATATATATTTTTTTTTTTTTTTTTTTTTTTTTTAATCCGTCCGTTTAGTTTTACTGCTAAATTGCGGCTGATATGCAAAATAAAATGCAAAAAATAGAAAATCAACTACATACAGTACACAACAAATGAACCTACTTTAAATATTAAATGACAACAAAAAATTGTATGCACGTAGGTTTGTTTTATGGGTCAAAGTTCCATCACCACTTGTCCTACACGTGATGATGAAGTGATAGGTTACGTAAATAAGCAGATTTTCCAAAACAAAACCGGATATCTACTACTGCACTGACAATGTTTGTTTACATGCATCAGTATAGCCATATATCTTTTGGAGGATTTTTTTTTTTTCTCAGGCCGATTTGCAATCCTAAGCGTCATCTATTATTACGAAAGCCTATTCGTGCCACTTAAGTATATAAAATCATCAAAATGTAATCCGAAATTTCGGATTAGTAATCCGAAATAACGGGTTAGTAATCCGTTATTTCGAATTAGTAACTCGTTATTTCGGATTAGTAATCCGAAATAACGAATTAGGCCTACTAATTAAAAATTTCGGATTAGTAATCCGAAATAACGAATTACTAATTCGAAATAACGAATTACTTAATTCGAAATTGGGATTACTAATTCGAAATAACGAATTACTAATTCGAAATAACGGATTACTAATCCGAAATAACGAGTTACTAATTCGAAATAACGGATTACTAATCCGTTATTTCGGATTACTAATCCGAAATTTCGGATTACATTTTGATGATTTTATATATACTTAAGTGGCACGAATAGGCTTTCGTAGATTTTAGTTGTAATTCCATTTACCGGTTCTGTATTTTTATAGGGCCTTTAACAATATATGCAAAATCTTGAAATGGGGCTGTAAATTGGTGGTTAAGTTGCTTGCCTTTTAAGCCGAGGGGTCATCAGTGTGAAACAAATTTAATTTCTACTGCTCGCGTGTAAATTATCAAATTAAAAAAAGTCTTGTTGAATGTGTATTAACTGCTTTTTTGTCAGTGATAGCTAGGATTTTCACGCCGGTGATGGGGTGGGGATAAGCTATTCGACAGGTTGTCTGACACATACACATTCGGAGACTATTCTGCCCTGCTCTGAGAGAAAAGGCATTAAGTAACAAAATCATAGTTTTGAGTAAATGAGCAAAACGCGTTTGAGTTTTTCCCAAGAAAAGTACAAATGATTTCAAATTTTTTTAACTATGGTTTGCTTAGATATATTATTAAAACATTTGCCACATACTTTTCATTGATTAATTTTATTATTAAGGTGGCCAAAATGGAGATAATGCTTTTTTTCAGAGTATTTATAACTATGGAAAATACTTTTGAAATCGGGCATTATCTGCAAAAGTGTTTATAAACATGCATTAATAATTAATTTATTGAAATGTATGTAATTGTGTACATGAGGAAAATGCGTTGAGGGGAGGGGGAAGGAGCCGGTGTTGTGAAGGGGAGGGGTGAGGTAGGATAGAGTGAAAATATTTTAAACTTATTTTATTTATGGTTCTGTAACTAGCATGTCCTCCTCATCATCAACTTCATCCACATCTTCATAATCATCATCATTATCGATTGATAATTAGAATATCAATAATTAAATCGTTATCGACTAATAATAAAATAGACAAAGCTTTATAATTTCAATTTCAAAGTTTATTGACAATAACTTGTTAATTAACAATAACATGTAGAAAAATATATATAAAATGGTGTGCTAATTTTAAATATAAAATTATAAATTTATATTTATTAAGTTATAATATACACTGCAACTATTAGCTTTACAATGATAACGATAAAATAACAACATAGGTTATACAAATGAGTACAAAACATTTTAAAATTTTTATTTACAATGCTCCGACCGTTTTAATAGTTATTTACAGGTTCTTTTACAGTTTTTTTTTTAAATAGTTATCTGCACTTTTTATTTCACAATTGCATTACTCAATGTCCCTTTCTCGAAGTGGAGCATGATCTCGGTGGCGAAAATTGTGTCTGTCCATTTCTGGTTGCACCACTTGGTTGCCTAAAAGAGGTAATAATAATGATGATAATAACAATAATAATAATAAGCACAACACAAAACATACAATATCGATAAAACAAAAAATAATACTACTAAATAATAATAATAATAATAATAATAATAATAATAATAATAATCTAAATTTACTACTTTAATAGGTATGAAACATAATAAAATACAATATTGTACTTATTCTTTGCATGTATGTAAGGTTTCGCACATAATGGCTTTTCTCATAGTAGTTTGCAGATAAAAAATTTGCAGATAATGCCCAGTTTTAAAATAAAATTTCATATTTCCAGACATATTTTTGGAAATTTGATAAAAATATAGTGTGATAGATTAGACATTCTGGAGTCACATAAGCTAAAATTCTCAATTTAAAAAAAACATGTATTTAATGCCTTTTCTCAGAGCAGGGCAGTATTGAGGTCTAAGGGCAGAGCCCTGGTTGGGCCTGTGCATACCAAACAAGCGTTAATGGAGCCGTGAAAACTGGGCAATTTTCCATTATGCTGTTTCCCAGACGTTTTAGCACATTATGCCAAAAATTAAACATAAAGAGAAGCTGTTTAAAAATGAAAACTCATCCTTTGATATGCATGTCTGCATATTTTGGATTATTACAAGAGAACATTAAAAAAATAGAGTTCAGAGAAAATCAATTAATACAATTATATTTTGAGAGCATTATTTACGCTCCGGTATCAGCACATTTATCCAACTAGACACAAACTGTGTGTAATTGTCATTTATTACCAAAATGACTAAACAGACTCGAGATCAGCATCTTACTTAAACAAGTAAGCTCCCAGTATAAGCACCATTTTAAATAATAACTTCATTAATCAAAGCACAATATCTGAAAGCACAATTAAACACTTTGGTATACTAAAACAATGTCTATATCTAAATAACAAAAGGTGGTTAACACCTTTTAATGAATTTTCCCAGATCCCGTAAATTGAGAATAACATTATTTTACAGAATATATAAATAATTTTAGTAGAATAACATTAACATCTAAACATGCACACGACCCTTAAATCTTTTACTCTGGTTCAGTGATATTGACGTTTTATCAATACCTAATTACAAGTTTTGACCATCGTCGTAGCTCTGTCATAATCATTTTAACGTCATCAACTTTAGATATCAGTCAGGAGCTCAAAGACCGAATATCCATTTCTCCTGTTTTACTCCGGTTTAGTGATATTGGCGTTATCAATACCAAAAACCTTTGACCAACAGTGAAGCGCATCCTCCTACCATTTGCAAAGTAACAGTCTAACACGTCATCAACATGAGATATCAGTAATGGAGCTAAATGGCCGAATAAACATCCTCAAAGAACAGATTGTGTTGTTGTAGACCTAACTGTCCATACTGCGTTGAAAACGGGTTCTCGTCCAGTCACCGATGGTAAGCAACGTCGGGCCCGGTTTGTAGGCTTACTTGGATGAGAAGTTATGTAATACATAATTTCACTTTATAACAGAGATATAAACAACCAACACTAGTATAAAAAATTTAATTAATCAAGCAATCTCTAGTGTACAACATTTTCACCATGAAAACACCAAACCTTGTGCACAATATATAGTTTAAAGGTTGCTTGCTTTATGAACTTGAGGTTTAAATTAGTAGGCCTAAGGTTCGTTTCAATATTCAAAGCTGTATTACGGTTTATAAAATATAAATGTTCTTCCAGTATCATTGAAATCTAAATGGCATGCTTTAAAAACTTATACTAGATTAAAACAAAGTACAGTAAAATTGAATGGTAAACCAATTAGTGTACGCATAAAATACATTCATGTAAGGATTCTCTAAATACTTTTTCTTTTCTACTTGTTTAGGATATCACCACCATATAATTCTTAGTTAATTCGACAATGTAATATAGAGAAATATCTCACCTGTGACCTATAGGGCCTATCACTGTATTAATAAATATAGAACTAAAATGAAAAACAGTATATGAAAAAACTGTGGCCTTTCATATTAATTTTCATTTTCTGCCTATTTAGGTACAAATCACAGCCTAAAATTCTCAAATCGATTCTAAATTGTTGTAATGAAATCTAGACAAATACCGTACTATTATCCTGTAGTAATATTGTTGATTTTATATCTACAATAAAACAGGCCCTGTGTGCAACATATAGCATGGAAATGTAAACTGTGGAAGTATAGATATGTATAATGCAATGAAAGGTAACAGTGTATTGCTTCAGAACTTCAATTAGTAACTATTTTAAACACGAGTTCATACTCTGTTGAGCCATTTTTAAACCTCAATGATACGATTTTTGTGTATAGTGCAGGGGCGGTGCTAGCGGGGGTCCAGACCCCCACTTTACCCCCGACTGGGGGCGGCGTTGTCCCCTTGTCGGAGCTGGCACCCGTCGTCGAGGAATTCTTGGCGCCGCCCCTGGTATAGTGGTAAAATGGTAGGGACACTGCCACAACGTGAACGCTTCTTTCTTTAGTTTCCTTAAAGTTACTACAGTATTTTGATTTTAGGGTTTCTTAACTGTCAATCTCTTTATTACTTCAATAATTATTTGTGTATTTATGATACAAAATCATGAATGCATACGGCTGTGTTTAATAATCCTACACATTTTTACAGTAATAATTAAATACAAAACACTTTACAATGGAACTGTATTGTTTAAACATAGTATGTGGAATTAAGTTCAATCCTGTCAGAATTCAGGATTTTTATAACAAAACAAATCCACAAGTCTCGTTATGAGATTCAGTTAATGTTTACGAGCATCATGTGCATGTGTTTGTCATGTGAAGGGATTGCCACATCTAAAAGTGATTAAGTCGCTATTTGGAATCCTTGGTCATGTGCCAATAGTAATAATAGAATAAATAAACAAATAAATGATTGATGATCATAAGCTAGTTCTGCATTTAAACTTTATTATTGATACATTATACATGAATTTATATTTCTTGGATTTTACTATAAACATTGTGTTACATCAAGCCTTTGTGATCGATCTTTAATGGCATCTTGCTTGATTTTCCGCCATTTACCAAACCAAAAGTCGATGGCTTCTAAGAATGTCAACAAACTTGCACCAAAGAACAGTCCGAGTGCGCCGCCAATGTCACCTAGAAAAAAAAAATTAAAAAAAAATGATTTTACATCTTAATAATTCGTTTAGTTGCCTAATCTCTAACGGGTTTAAGAGTAAAGGGCTACGAGCTATTCACCAAGAATGGTAAAATAAAAAAACTGTCATCTAGATATGGTAGCTACAGAGTTTCAAAAGTACTTGTAAGGACCTAAAGGTATTTTCGTGCGAATGTTTAAGGCCAATTCGTTTTATAGACAAAGCAAATTTAAGAATTGTGTTCTTGTTTTGGGAATGTTGTTTAATTCTGCTTATTGTTAATTTGAAGCAATCAACTGTAATGCTGTAATGAAAAGGTTTGTTGATTGAATAATAAACCAGAATGAATCAATATATTATGCTACGGTACTGAAAGAAAAGTGATTTCAAGGAGAAATATGTAGTGAAGCTGGTAGAGCTATATAAAAAGGCCTAGGAAGTGGAGGTGTAAGAACAGGGATCAAAGACTCTGAGTAAGGACCATGCGAAAGAAACAACGTATTATAGGCTAAGGGTCAGTCGCCTATCGTGGGGTTCGGTGTAAAGCCCTAGACAGTGTATGCCTATGTGTTTGAGACAGTTTTTATGGATCTCATAATCTTTGTTACATATGCAATTGATATTGAACAGCATGCCACTGCATATGTTGTATCTATGTAAAATTGTGAACGTTTTGTGTTTCAAATATTACTAACCTCATGTATTCGTAGGCCAGTTTTACCCTCTCCTTTTTATTTAAAACACCTTCTCCGATTGATCACAAATGGCTACGAGTTTTGTTGTACATGGTATCATAGGATGATGTCACCAACGAATCAAGAAATTCTGTAAAATACTCCTGAATGAAATTGATATTTGGATCAATGTTATTAAAAAATGCATATGTGTTATCAAATGCAAAATGATTAATAATAGCTTTAAGAATTCTATTCATTTCTCTGATGCTAAAATCGGACCCCTATGCTGTCGTCATCTTTTGATCTAATAGTTCGTGGCTTAATTCAGTAATCAAAGAGCGGGCGATATCCATAATTATTTCTCTCGTTAAAATGAATACAAAGCTTTTAAAACTTGTTTTTCCAGCATAATTAAGTAAACTCATGGAACTCTGAACCGTTTCCTCAATCAACACTGACATACTGGAGACGAAATCTTCGCTTGTTCTGAAGAAAATTTTCCTGAAAAAGAAATTATATTTAACAATGAAAATATAATTATTATCATTAATTCATTAATATTTTGTTTCAATATGCTACTGTACCTCTTCGGACCTCACTGGGGTTAAAAAGTGTATATCACGTTAATGTGTAATCGTATGTTTACGTGAGTTATATGTTAAAATTTTCTGAAATCTCCTTCATAGTCAATGTATATAATATATGTTTGTAATTTGGCAAGGAATTACCCTAAAATTTGGCTTACCATATCATATCACCAAGGCCATGATGACCAAAGTATTCGGAACGGGACATAATTCCAAAAGAGGGACAATTGTGGACGGAAACACTGAGTAGGTTTCTGAGTAACTGAAGCTTTCTCTTGTGCAAGGTGGAAGAGAAGAGGAACATATTTCGTATCTAGAATTACAAAATTCCTCTAAAACGAAAAAAGTTATGAAGCATAAATACCGGTACATAGTAAACATAATGAAATATGATCTTACACTATACCAGCAAGTACAAAAAACAAAAGCAACAAAAGGTTAAACACAGTAGATGATAACAAAAGTAAAAAGTAAAAAAAGGCTCCCAGCGCAGAGGGAGCTTGTGCCTACTGCTTGACATGTTTTTGTTTTCTACTTTCAACTCATCCAACATTTTTTAGGCTTCACCACCCCCACCAGGACCAATTTCAAAAGATTTTAGGCGACGCCCAACCATGCGCACTTTGTTCCTGATAGAGACATTGTCCCCCCCCCCCCACAAATTCTGGTGCCACCCTCATAATTAGTAGGCCCGGCCTACTACTCTTTGTGGACGACCTCCCTATTGTAGTTACACTAGCTAGGGCTGCTACGAGTCGACAACGTACTGTACGACTGACCGGCGGGTCAATGACAGATACCAGCATAGGTTATACATATACTGAAGTAATATAAACTGAAACTCTTACTTATACTACTTATTAGTAACAAATTAAAATCAGTAGTTCCACCAAATTTAACAGCAACACAAAGTTACAGAAACAAGGGTATACGATAAAAAAGAGTACAATTTAAGCAACAACAACTAAAGTCACAACAAAATTAAGAAGAAAAATATAACAACAAAATTGTAACAAGATAATAATAAAAGACATTTAAAACATTTAAAGTCACAACGACGAATGTAACAACAATACAAATGTAACAACAAAGATAACGAATTTAAAGTAACAACAAAAATATACAGACATGAACACAATTAACAAACAAAGTAACAACAGATGAATTAACAACCAAAGTAACAACAGATGAATTAACAAGTAGTAACGACAATAGTAACAACAAAAATAACAGCATTAATTATTGTAACAGCAAAAACGATGAGCCATATCAATAACAATGGTACAGTATATTAGTATCATTGTATATGAGTGAAAATGAAAACCATGAAAAAGGGAGGACAAATAAAGGTGAATGACCCCAAGAAAGGAAACAAAACAGCAACAGTAACTGTAACATTATTACAATAGCAGTACCATGAGCAGTAGCAGTGGCAGTCTATAGCAATAGAATAGAATAGCAAAAACAAAAATAACAATTACAATAACAACAGTAACACTAATAACACTACAATTACAACAACAACAGCAGCCACACAATAACATTAATGATAATAACATTAGATAATATAGCAATAGCACGTATAAGCTAACATTTGACATTGTGGTTTACATAGGTAGTAGAACTATAAATTTTCAGATTCTGGATCTGTGAGCGTCTCCTAATTTATTTCGTTTTCATAACAGCTCCTTTCATTGATCGATTATTATCTTAATATGAGCTATGATCTACTAAAGCTCTGTAAGGTAACGGTTTTGATAAAATTAATAAATAACATAGACCTAATATTACTATAACATATATTATAAGAACCACGTATCGCATAAATTGTAAATATTACTGTAACAAAGATAGTGTATAGTCAGATGGAAAGATACTAACCGAATAGCCTATTGTAACAGTTTGGTACCGAATTTATACTGCATAAGGGAAAGTTTCCTAAAACAAAAAAGAAAGTACGTCATTATCAACAGAAAAAAGCTATAAGATAGAAGTAAACAAGTTTAATTATTTAATGTTATCACTGAGGAACAACATATGGTTTGATAAAAATTTGACGAGTTTAATTTTGTCATGTTATTCCACATGATTCCTATAACAAGTAAACAAGTTTAAGTACGTCATGTTACAACCGACGGAGCCCTGATTTGATAATAATTAGAAAATGTCGAGGTTTACCATGTTATCGGTTAAAATTATTCTTAATATGATGAAAAGTTAAACTTATATAATTTCGTACACTTTCTTTTTCTTATTATTTCTTAGTACAACAAAACTAGCTGGACACACTTCTTTGCCTTTTGGTTGTATCTGGCGAGATCTGGGTACAGGCATCCTCAAGTATGCTACACTGCGAGAGATGTCACCGATGATTGGGTTAGTGGAATATCCCCATTTCTGTAATGTGACTTTAGAGAGGTCTACTCCAGATGATGATGATGAAGATGATGATCAGGATGTTGATGATTGTAATGATGGTAATGACAATGGCGATGACGATGATGGTGATGATGATGATGATTATAATGATGATGATGATGATGATGAAGGTTATTACACTGATACGATTCCTTCTTCATCATAAAAGTATATTTTCATGAAATTAAATCCATTGGCAAGACATTGTTCAAATTTAAGACAACAAATTTCAATCACTCCATTACTGTTATTACATTATTTTAAAACTTAAGGGCAAAAATCAAGACATTAAAATATTTAAACACACTAAAACAGCACTGTTATTGATGATTTTTATGATTGCTATTATTATAATTATGATGATAATTATAATAACAAAGATGATTGCCAGTATCCTGATTTGGTTTTGTGATCTAATTTCAAAAGAGAACATGTCTTACCTATTGTATAAAATGTTTTGCAACCACATCGCCTGAACATGTCAAAGATTAAACGTAAATCAATCTGTGTTTGCATCAGACTTCTTGAAAACAGAACTGCCTTGGTTTTATTAGCATTAAAATTTACCTTCCACCTTTCAGCCCATTCAGAAATAGTTTTTAAATCGTCATTTAATCTAATTGCAATGTTGTTTCTATCATGACCAACTTCATATAAGCATGTATCGTCGGCATACAAGCTTATATTACATTTCAAATGGTCCACAATATCATTTATAAAATAAATTTATAGAATAAAAATGGACCCAAGATTGATCCTTGTGAAACACCTGCAATGTTATTTTCCATTGACTACACAAACGCCTTGGATAACTACACGTTGCTGTCGATTAGAAAGATAACTTAAAAACCATTTATATAAATTACCTGTGACACCATACTGTCTTAACTTGAACAGTACACCATTATGCCACACCTTATCAAAAGTTTTGGATATATCAAGAAAAACAGTATATCAAGAAAAACAGAAATAGTTCTTTTTTTTCCGTCCAAGGCTTTGTGAAATGCGTTATTTAAGTAAACAAGCTGATTTACAGTAGAATCGCCAGGTGTAAAACCAGATTGAAATGGGGAAATAAAACTGTTTAATTTAAAATAATCATAGACAACATCAAATACTACTTTTTCAAATATTTTTGCTATGTGTGATACAACAGAAATGGGACGATAATTTTCAACAAGTGATTTTCTTTTCTCTTTATGGATTGGTGTAACATTTGCCAAACTGCCATTTTCCAAACTGTAGGCATTTCTCCATGATAGAGACAAAAATTAAAGAAATTAGTAAGATGTGGACTAATTATACTAGCTGCCTCTCTTATAATAACACTATTAATTCCATCTGGTCCTGTTACTTTATTTATACCTACAGAATTTATATAATAAAGAACTTGGTCAGATGTCACTGCAATTCCACCAATTCTTTTATTAGTTTTATAACAGAAATCAGACGGTCTTTGATTATAATTTGGTAATGCGGACTGGTTTATAAAATAATTACTTCAGCCTTCTCAATATTTTCTAGGATTAGATCATTTCCAACCAATAGTGGTGGAAGAAATGCATTTGGTTTAATCTGACATTACTTAATGGCAGTAACCCACCACTTTTTTGGTGAGTTTAGTGTCTCAGAAGTGGAAGCGAGGTAACCTTTCTTTGCTTTTTTAATAGCTGTGATAACTTTCGCTCGAGAATTTTTGAAGCGTTCCATGTGTGAAATTGAATAATGTGTAAGAGAATGAAGTCTATTTCTTTTACGAATTAGGGTCTTTATATGTTTGTTCATCCAAGGCTTGTCATTTGAATTAACAGTTTAAATTACCTTTGAGACTATATGCAAATCGATAGATTTTTGAAGATAACATAACCAGGTATTACAAACATCTGCATCATCATCACATGTATACACTTGGTCCCAGTCAGTAGACAAAGGAGAATTACGAAAGGAATCAAAATTTGTAAGATTAAACATAAACATTTTCCTTGTATACGATTTTTCACGAAAAACAGGAAGGTCTATAATTGTATTATTTGTCTTGTCATTTCATATTTAGTTTGGTTTGATAGTTATTCTTCAATACTTAATCAAAACAATTTATAAAGTAATGGTAATGGTCTTCTATTTCTATAGCGCATAATACAGTGTAAAGTCTTTATGCTCTCTTTAACACAGTGTCAATACAAAAGAAAGAAAACAACAAGTACAGATCAAATGAAATGCATATATACTAATATTGTTGTAATTAATGCAAATACAATAAGTATTATTATATAGTCAGTATAATGAAACATTTCGTTTGGTTTTATAAGGTACATAATATTATGCCTGAATATAATATCTGATATTAGTAATATTTAAAATGCTTAGAACATCACCTAAGAGATTCTTTGTTGTCCAGACGACAAGTTATATTTTGTAAAAGCTATATAGTATGGAACGGTTTAGATCTCAGAGATCTTTATCAACTGACGGTCAGGTGATATTGCAGCTTGGTCCCGAGTAAGTACTCCGTTATATACTATATAGCTAGAATAAGTTTGTCATCTACGCAGCTTAGATTATGATTACGGTATAGTACTTGTTATTGTCGTGATGGAATAGACAATAACTGGATTTGCCTCAGGAGAAACGTGTATAGGTGTATTCATTCAGTACATTTCCACGTTTCACGTCAGGTAGGGCAAATTATAGGTAATTATTATTAGTATTGGTATTATTGTATTTATTTATTGTTAGTATTATGAACAAACATAATTTTAATATCTTAGAAGATAATTATTGCTCGTAAACACGAATAACGTGAATACCTAATATAGTGAAACACTGTCCCTGATTATTTCCAAGGGGTGCTGAACGTTCAGCCGAAGGCAGGATCCATAGTCTGTTAGAACTGATGTGAAATTACTTTTCTCACATACTTTTCTTTTGAAATAACACCTACAAAATCACAGTATCCATACGCTTTTTTAAACAGCGTTGAAGTGAGAGACCAGACTTGCAAGTTTAGTTTTATAAAAACAAGACAATTCTTCCTGTGTGTTGGCCTGTAGTTGAACACACCGTGCATCCTTACAAACTCTAGTTGTTAGTGCATTATAGTGTATTGATTGGGTTGTTTATTGAGTTTGTTTGGCTCTGAGTGATGTCTGATTTAGAGGTCTAAACTGTATTATTTGGGTCTTTTGTTGAATATTTTCATTATAACATAATTATGATGATGATGATAGTAATAACAATAAAAATAATAACAATAATATTGAATATAATAATATAATATATTAATTTGATATACAAACAATATTATGAATATTAACAGTAATAATAAACATATATAAATAATAATAATAATGTTATAATTGATGACAAAAAATAATATATAATTATTGATATAATATCGATATGGATGATTATACCAATACACATATTTTTTTCAGACATCAATTGTTATATACTAACGTAAGTATTATGAAATTCAATAATAACATTGGTATAAATAAATATTTATTTATTTCATATATTTATTATCATATATCATCATATATTGTATATCCTATACATTTCAACTTCTTTTGTCAGAATATATTAAAATATTAATTAAAGTAAACGTATTCTCATATTGTTATCATTTTCTCTTTGGCTGGAGCGTTGCTTTCGACAAAATCTCTCAGGTTTCGACTGGTTAAATAGGATGGACTATTGGTAAAAATCTCATCATCAGGTACCTCTTTTAATTCCGTAACACCAGGTTCAGGGAAAATGGAACGAATGTTTTCCAGGCCAGTTTCAACGAAGTGCATAATTCCGCCGTATTGATTGGAAATTTTATCCAATCTGAGTAAACATAATTGTGTCAATTACAAATCCGTAAAGATTTTTTAATATGTAAAATTTAAAAAGAAATCCTCTACTATATATATAACGTCTGTTTCATCTATCAAATCTGTATATGTGGTGGGGACTAAGGGGCATGCGTTGAAAATTTTAGCCAGTGTCAATGCCTGTCCCCATCTCTTAGTTGCAGTAGCCGAGGGTAAGTCATGCAGACAGTTTTGGGATAGCGTCAGTGTATTTTATGTTGAATGTGGACAACATAAATTAAAGTATAAGTATACTAAAACATTGTAGACTACGTTCTCTAATAATATGGAAGTTATATAATTGCTTGGTCTTGAATCTGATCGTTTTTTTTTTTTTTTGGGTGGGGGGGGGGGGGAAATGTAACTTTCTGCAGAACCTTTCTTGCATCCTATGCATCTACTCTGACTTCGTCTTTTTCTGTAAAGGTAAAACATCCGGCAGAATAAAAAATGGTGGAGGAAAGTTAATCATTTTATTTTTTTGTTAATATAGAGATCTTTTCAGATTTTATCAAATTTTCGAAATTCTTTCCGAAGCAGTATTGTTGTTTTGATTCATCCGCACTAGACAGGCCCGTAATCGAGGGTGGGGTGGGGGTGGGGGGTGGGGGAAGATACCACAGAATACGGAGTTCCGCTCAACTAGACCAATAAAATTTGTTTGTTCAACATTCACCCAATGAAAATGCAACTTGACACTATTAAAATAATAAACATATTCAGCCCGCCATTGGACAACCACGATGGGCACTGGATAAACGATCCTATCCATAGGCTGCAAAGGTTTTTTTTTTTTTTGTTTATAGCCAACATTAGTTTAATTTAATGGGTATGTGCGCCTTGGCCTTATTAAGCCTATGACATACATTGTTTGTAGGCTAATGGTAGGGCTATCCGTTCTTATTTTTATTATTATTATTATTTATTTATTTTTTTTTTTTTGTTGCATTGGAGCATTTACAAAAGATACAAAAAGTTGATCCAATAAACATTGATCAAGACAGTCATTTGATTAATTATTTTTCCAATTCAAAAGTCATCACCTGTGTATTCGTATGTGTTAATGTATGCATGCGGTTGAATAAATTCAACTGAAAACGTATCTCTGATTTGTCGTAGGCCACTTTGTCGTTGACGATGGAAAACTGTCATGTATTGTTACATGTGATCCTATCTGAAGAGCGCTACATTTGACCTACTAAGATATTGTATGGTATAGCTTATACTGCCGATTCTTCACCATTTGCACATATCAAATCGTTTCAATATTTATTCCCGAAAATGGTAACTCCTTTGAAAGCAGCTTAAACAGACCAGAATAGCATTTTAAATTAAACGTGGCGGTCATGGTTCTCAACATTTTTCGAGAGAACCCCTGGACACCAAAAGTTCAACTAGGATTGAAAAAAAATCCCCCCACCTCCACATTACCAAAGCTGCAATTAATATGAATTTTTCTGACTGAATGAAAGATTTTTAATAGAACTATACAATATGCGCTAGAAAAACATTATTATGACCTATGCCATGATACTGAATTGTACATACTTTTTTGATAAGGTTTTTATAGTTTTTGGGAATACTTACTCAAACATATTCATGTTGCAAAAGGTAATAACTGGAAATTGGATGTGTTTTTGGATACGATACTCAAACTTCGTGTTGGTTAGATGGTTTCGAAACCTTATTATAGATTCTGAAAGCTGAGTATATAAAGTCCTATACTAGCCGCTCCAATTATCACTATCCAATTTAATCTTGCATATGAAAATACAAAATATTCAATTGTTATAGATCAGTCATACACAAGCAATAACGATAATGACGATTACCATGACATAACGAAACAATACCCACAATAAACAATTTTTTGACAATAATATAATGATGATGATGATGATCATAATGCGTTAAAGAATAAAGATAAAGATATAATATATATATATATATATATATAC
>NW_022709613.1:346809-348479 GCF_011630105.1 Anneissia japonica | reverse complement strand
ATATATATATATATATATATATATATATATACACATACACACATACATACACACACATACATACATATTATGTATATATATATATATATAATTTATTATTATTATTATTATTGTTGTTTCAAAATTAATTTTAATAATATAATAATGGCAATAATTCTCAAAAGTTTTGCGAATTATTACCTTTTTATCTTAGACATTCCTTGTATAAGGTGCCTAACTCCGTGAAAGTTGGTATTATCTCCAAATTCAACCACATTTTTTCTCAATATCGACGTGGCAGTTTCAAATTTACGAGGTGCGTCTTGTGAATCCGTCTTTCTCATAACAAACGACATGCGACAGTGAGTGTAATTACAGCGAAGTACTTTAATTTAGACCGAAAATTTCAAGACTGAAAAAAGTATGTACATCATTATGAATTATTGTTAGCGTTGACAAAGTATCAATTACCAAAACGTTTAAGGACAAGAAAGGCATACGGTAAATGCCACACGCGATCAAAATTAAATATTGTGTGGGTCGATAAAATATAATATAATGTAGTATTATATCATCATATTATCAAATCAATTGTCCCCCGACCCCACCACTCTTCACCAAGTCGGGTTTTATAGTTAAAAACCCACTTTTCAAAGCGAGTGGAAAGAACAACAATTACGATGACTGTCATGAATTTTGCATACCGTACTCGCGCGAATAAACGCCCCGTCCTAACGTGAAAATTTGGTTAAGCGCCCTATATGAATAAGCGCCCCTCAATAATATAAGATCTTTCAAGCAAGTCAATAATTCAATCAATCCTGAGAATGTGATTGTTGGCATGATTGGAGCTGCAGAGTGCAATCACATTCTTCTTAGGTCAATATCAAATTGAGGATATTTCTCTTGGACAGACGAGAACTCCGATCTCTGGACAGACAATATATTTCCAACTTTCATCTTCTTACATATTTGTCTAGGTCTAGTCCTATTCCCCTTTTTCTTTTTCCAACAATTTTCACCTTTAGTACATTCTCATCTGAGTTTTCAAGAAAACCTGCAATGATCCTGCCATCTTGCCAATCTCAATCGGCCAATGACCAACAAGCTAACCACCACCCACCACCACTAATTGCATATGTTATTCTGGTGTTATATAAATATTCACAGCATTCTTGTCATGAGCCATGTTCTCTGGACGATTATCTTTTTCGCCGCACCACCATTCGTTAATGGTGGTGCGGCGTAAAAGTGCCTCTTGAATTTAATACGTTCCCATAAAAATCTCTCGATTTTCATCTATTTCCGTAAGCGCCCCCTCAATTTCCACTCTGTATTCATAAGCGCCCCGTTTAAATAAGCGCCCCTCAGAAAGTGCAAAAAAATATTTTAAGCGCCGGGGCGCTTATTCGCGCGAGTACGGTATTAACACTTGTGCTCTGTTCCAAGTGCGGTGCGTATAATATTTCTTGACCAATAATGAGTAAAAACGCAATTATTTGTACCGTACTTTTTGTAATCATCTCAGTTACCACTTCATTGACTTTATGGGTGCAAGGGTTATCAGAGTCTAAATAAAACAATGTTCTGTAGGCTACGTTGTTAATTAAGCGTGTAAACCTATTCTGCCCCCCCCCCCCCATGGCAAAAGGGCATAACTGACGTTTTTGGCGAAAATGAGTTATATAGCC
>NW_022709613.1:311896-346432 GCF_011630105.1 Anneissia japonica | reverse complement strand
ACTACAGGAAAATAGTAACTGTTTAATAAAAATAATTAACCATGGCAGAATAACAATTCACATTTGAACTAGAAATAACAGTGACAAAGAGGGACAACTAAAACGATTATTTAGCAAATAACTATAGCAAAGAGGCACAACTACAACATTTATTTATAGCAAATAGCATGACAAAAAGGTATAAATGCACAGTTTACTCGAATCAACTGTGTTCACTAAGCAAACAACAACTTACTTTTCCATCTAAATCTATATATATATATATATAATACTTTTTCAAAATATTTTATTAGAATATAAAAAAAATTATTCGTAATCATTTCATTATTACTTGAATTTGGATCATAGAGAAGAATTGCTAATAATAATAATAATAACAATAATAATAACAATAAAAATAATAATAGGCCTAATTTATATTGTAATTACATGACTTAAAATATAAATTTATTATTTTACTTAGTAAATAAAATTTAAAAAATAATTGTAATTCTTGTTTAACGTACACATAGGCTATGTTCAGACACAACGACTTACGCTAGCGTAACGTTAATCGAGTGGTGTAAACTTATGCGCGGCGTAGCGAACGCCAGTATTATCGCGCAATCACTGGCGTACGGTAATCCAGCAACAGACCCCAGATTAGCGTACGCCACTGATTTACGACAGTCACGAATTGGTGATTTTGAACTCAGCCAAGATTTGACCAATCAAAATAAACCTAGATGTAAACAGAAAATAAAATGCGCGAATTACGAATACGAATATTTCGCGCGAATATTTACGCTAGCGTTCATTAATCGCCCAGTCTGGACATCTCGCTAGTTACGCCATGGATTAACGTACGCCCGGCGTTAGATACGCCTGGCGTGTCTCACAGGTCTGAACGTAGCCATAGAAACAGTCACACGCGCATTCTAACTATAACAGCAGTTCTATTTCATATACGCATACGCATGCATCCTTCACGCAGTGACGTAAAGCCTATGCAATCTTGTGCAGGGCCCCAGACCCCCAGGGGTCCATGAGGCCCCCTACCCACAGGGTCCTCGATCTAGCACCTTGAGCCAAAAAGGCTTTGTTGATACATAATAGCATACTAATGTTAATTTATTTTCTTGTTTGTATACTTGGTTAGCCTATACATGGGTTTTTAATCGTAATTTTAGTATTTATTATTTAATGCGTTTCTTTGGTATTATTGTACATTTATTTTATAGTTTATACATGACTAACATATGAAATTATATATTGAATGTTATTTTTGAATAATCTGACTCAAAATTGCGTTGAAAGGAACTAAACTGGGTACTCATATCCTTTTGCCAAAGTTTGTCAACATGTCTTAAATCAGAAAACTTACGGCAAAAGGGCATAACTGACATTTTGAGCGGAGAAATCAATATTTATAGAAAAAATGTGTGCTACACTGGAAGAGACATTATTTGTCTATTTGAATACATTAACCATAAAATCAAATACTGAAACACATTTTAGGGCTAAATAAATTACACGTTTTGCTTAATATCTCCAAAACAGCAAAATGTCAGTTATGCCCTTTTGCCATGGGAGGGCAGCATTGTGCCAACATTTTTACAAACTCAAAAGAGCACAATTTCTATTATTTCTTTTGTATATTTTTAAGACCCATATATACTACTGTTCGATATTATCTGCATACATAGATTCCTGTTCTTCCTATTTTTCAACGGTTATCAGAGTCTAAGTAAAACAATGTTCTGTGGGCTACGTTGTTAATTGGAAGCGTGTAAACCTATTGTGCCAACATTTTTACAAACTCAAAAGAGCACAATTTCTTATTTCTTTCGTATATTTTTTAAGACCCATAACTGTTCGATATTATCTGCATACATAGATTCCTGTTCTTCCTATTTTTCAACGGTTATCAGAGTCTAAGTAAAACAATGTGCTGTAGACT
This sequence comes from Anneissia japonica, assembly GCF_011630105.1. NCBI lineage: Eukaryota > Metazoa > Echinodermata > Crinoidea > Comatulida > Comatulidae > Anneissia > Anneissia japonica. The sequence goes on along the minus strand of NW_022709613.1, from coordinate 344,493 downwards.
ACGTTGTTAATTGGAAGCGTGTAAACCTATTGTGCCAACATTTTTACTCAAAAGAGCACAATTTTTATTATAAACGATTTATTTCTTTTGTATATCTCTCTGTCTATTTCTACTTATTTAAGTAGTGACACCACAAATTTACGAACTCCGCCGGTGTTACTTGACGCAATCTCGCCATGGCATGATGATTATAATAAATTAAGTAAATCACCTTTGTTTGTTCGTGAAATAAAAATGCTAACTAATGTTTTGTGTGCTTCCTATCTCCTTAGTCCTGTTTGATCGTAAGTTAGACGGTACGGTAGTATTTCCACTCACAATAGTGTACTACCTGCATAAAAGTGAAAATCAAAAAGAGGAGAAAAGCAAAAACATCTTGATTGATTTTAAAAGTACTGTACAATCAAAGAAGCTATAGAAGTTGTTCGAATACGTCACAAGCTAATCATTAGATAATAAATAGTTATTTTTATTAATGTAAATATGTAAGCGGGCATGATTATGATTACTAAGTTAAATTGAAAAACAAAATTAAGATTAGCATCTCAGTGGCAGATTCAAGACGACCCAGCCAACCCACCCTTCATAATTTTTTTTCAAAAATTAAAAGTGGAAAAAATTATATTCACAATTAAGCCTGAAAGTGCCATTTCAGGCAAATAATCATACATTTTCTAACCTCGGCCCCAGCCATAGTGGGGCTGAGGTGGTCTACACTCCGTCTGTAAAATTTCCTCCCTTCCCACTCCCCCACCCTCTATTTCGAATTTCTGAATGTCCCCTTGTATTTTAAATATGTAGTGTGGAAATAAATGTCAATTACATTCCTTAAAATTAATTAGATACAACTTATAAAAGGCCGCATGGACGCCACTTTTCACAACGAATCGACGCCCTTGACCAGGAACATAGTATAGTAATGTAGCACCGAATTCACAGGAGACTGACAACAACACCGTAGTTGCCGATTAATGCTGACTAAAAACAGTTACAAGCACACAAAATAATGAAACAAATTTCTTGAATAATGCATTTTAATAAACGAAATGGTTGTACAATAGGTGTTGATAATAACAATACTTATCAAGTAGGCCAGACTATAAACTTACTCTACATTTTGCTCTAAGTTTGAATGTCATGTCACTAATGCTCATGAATAGTGGGTCATTCTCCTTAATTCTCATATGTTTAGACAGTTTAGCTTAACCTAACCACACTGCTGTCTTCTGGTTTTCTCATGATTATTAACGTAGACCTATGTATAATTCTAAAAGCTTAATTCTATCATGTTTGGCAATATTTTTGAAAAAAAAAGGTTTCACAGAGCCAAAAAATAATTAATTACTTCGTGGTTTCAATCTAAATGCACTGTAACGATAACGATAACGACCAACGATAAAAAGCTAAAAAGCAATTTTTTATATAGAAAATAAAAAAATAAGAAGTTTTCACACTAGCAGGATTCTATAACGATTTATCGTGTACAGGAATAACAAAATAATTTCACAAATCAAATGACGTTATAATCATGGGAAAACCATAAAATTGTTGTAACTACTACGATTTTATCATTTTCTCATATTTATGAAGTTATTTGTGAATATATTTTTATATCTTAGGCCCCATAAAAAAATAGTTTTTTTATTACCCCCTCCCTCATCACTTTTAGGGAAATTCTGATTTTGTTTTTCTTTAATCAACATATATTTGAATTTCAAACGGTCTTTTTCCATAATTTTTCACTTGAAAAGATCATGAATTCTTGCAAATATGAATTACTGGTACAACAAAAACATATTTTTAAAATATAAACTTATTACTTTTTTTATATATGTGTCCCTAACCATTGATTTACTTGTCAACATCGGTAAAATAGGGGCGGGGTTAGCAAGGGAAAAAAAACCCTTCCTCGTTGTTATTCTTTGATAGGGTGATAAGCTAATAATTTTTAAATTTTTTATGGGGCCTGTAGACGATAAATCGTTATCAAATCCTGCTAGTGTGAAATCTTCTCTTTTTGATATTTTCTATATGAACAATTGCTTCTTAGCTTTTTATCGTTGATCGTTTTCGTCATAGTGTAAACATTGTCCGCAACCCACACATTCAAGGGAATGATGTTAAAGAACAACTTGACCCTCCATCATAAGTGGCGTCAGCAGCAGGGCCAGTTAGGCCCATCCGTCGGGGAGTCAGGTAAAATCTGTCGGTAAAAATTTAATTAGAATATTTCCTAAGCAACAGAACCTTAAAAGTGACATTTTCCGGCATCGACTAGTGCCATAGCCTAATTTTTTCGCCTCCGCGACGTCACGGGTGTGGCTCAACAGTCTCGGAATGAAGAATCATCTGGCAGGGAAACACAGACTTCACCCCTACCCTCTATTTTGTGGACATGTTACAGATAATCTTGAGCTCGCATTTTTTTCTTGTGCTGTATTGTTATATGATTAACTACACTCTTGTCTTACAGTATTAACATACAGTTCTATTTTTTTTTTACTTTTCATTTTCTAAAAAAGCTATATTGAAAGGTATCTTGATATATATATTTTTGATAAAGCACGCTTATTTTCTTGTGCTGTTTAGTTTAAGTCCATTTTCATATTAATAATTATTATTCAACAGCTTCAGCACAAGTCAAAATTTGCGACAACAACGCCACAGTCAACCTACACCTAAAAGATGTACCTTCAACCTGCAGACGTTTGGTTGAAGACGGCTCTTCCACTGTGATTTGGACTGAAAAGAACGAACGAACGATTCAACCACAGTTTCTTGCCTTACTTTACTAACACATAGTTCTTTTATTCGGTTAACTGTTACCTTTGATTTTCCTTAGGCCTTGAAAGCTGCCAATTAATAGTATGAACGGCTTTAGTTCCGCCATGATTTTGCATATTGATTTTATACTTCTGCATTTTATTGATTTCTTTTAAATTATAAAAGTTCGTCTATTTCGCACTAAGATGCTCTCTAATAATCTTAAGCCATTTCCAGACTATCGAAGTTTATTTGATGACACCATGTCCTGACCATATATAGGCACATCGTGACCATATATAGGCATACAACAGTTTTTGTCAAAGAAAATTCGATAATCTGGACAGAGCTTATGATAGAATATTTACACTCACCATCGTTTGTAAATACAAAACAGACCACTAATAGGCCTACATTTTTTATATTTAACACCAAAATAATAAATACTCTAATTATATTATTGTGTTACCAGATATGCGATTATACAACACTATAATCCTAATTATGATGATATGAATTATCATTATTATACACAGAGCCGTAATAATCAATATCACAAAGTTACCGTTGTTGGACATTATTTTATACCACCAATAAGATTTTAGGCTAGATCTAAAGCTATAGAGTACAACAGTCATGTCGTCACAACACCGGGTGGCACACTTTGTTGTCAACCAGACGTTGGTTACTGTTCATTATGCCTAAATGACTTCATAATCTTAATGGTTTAGAATAGGCTTTCTGGAATAGGCATTTTAAAACCTAATAATTTACCATCAAAATGTACTAAAAACACAAAAGCTCGCATTATATTAGTTATCGAACAAACATTAATTAATCATCAATTAAAATTTACAAAGAAAAACTAAGATACAACATCTTGATAATTACGTTAGAATCGGTATCAATGGTTTGTCAGTGGTGAAATTGACGTCCGGTTGAACTCATTTTCTGTCGCCGATAGCAACAGAGTAGTATCACGTGGTATCGTGACGTAACACTGTAGTATTCTACAGTTATCCTATCTGTATACCAAGCGTCTAGAGACGAACTATTTATTACATCGAGGCATGTTAACGATATAACTACATTAGGATACATATTGACCAAAAACTAAGAAAAGCCATAGGCCTATTTGATTACATACTTCGTTATAGTTTCATTGTTGTTCACATTTTTTATATTACATTATATTGGTACATGATCAATCAATCAACCAGTCACTGTGTTTTATATTTCTTTGAATTCTACAACATTCTGCCGGACAACAACTGTTACTTAAAATTAGCCAAATTTGTATCCAAACTAAGAGAAAGAACGACAACACCCGTACTTCTTTTAAAAGCCTATGCTCGGATAAATAAAATTCAAACACCATTTATTATGGAAATGGTTGAGTGTTACGGTACTATAAATACAGATAAAGCATCAGAGAGTACTGTTTAGTTAAGTGTTTTGAAATGCGTTAGGATATTGTTATCAATTTACTCGGGAAGAGACTTATATATTACAATAGTAACTCGTTGGCAGAGAAAAACATCACTTCTATGATATTTTCCTGACGCGAACACACATCGAAATAACTTTTGCAGTATCCGTTAGATTAGTTATCTGGAGGTCGTGGGTTCAATTCTCAGAATCATTTGCGCATGTTTTTGCATGTAATTGGGAACGTACTGAATATTCGGTACTATATTCGTAAGGTAGGGAAAATCATCACTTCTATGATATCACGTTAGTTTTTTGACATATGAGTATTATACACATTGTAAATACTTCTAATATTGATTGATTAATTGACTGCATTATCATGTGTCCAAAGTAGTATCAAATTCACCTACACTTATTCTCATCCTCTATATTTAACAGAATAGTATTACTTCTAACATTGCGACAATCCGAAGTACTTAATTGATCCACTGAAATTGGTCATAATTTTCAAGATTGGCTTGCTCAGACCAGGCTGAATAACGAGCCCCATCCATTTCTGAAGCAACTTCATTCCCAGAGGTAAGTCTATGTTGTGTTCCTCCAATTGCTTCTTTGCACTCAGGACATGTACTTTCTTGGTTAGCACCACCGCAATCTCCGATAGCATACACATGATTGTTAGGACATTTGTACCAATGACCTTTTGCTAAATCCATCGCTTTTACAATCATTATTCTCTCGTCATCGGATATTCCTAGACCCGACCTTTTTTTCACTGTATCAAAAAGAGATGTTAACTCACTGAAGTCGCTCGGAAAGTGAATGTTATGATCAAGAATATTTTTAATTTCTTTTAAATCATCTTCTGATTTCGGGGTATTTTTCAATTTCAGATAATTTATCGCTGCTTGCATCCATCGTAGCTGAATTTCAATATCATATAGTTGCTGCTCACTAAGAATATCATTTTTATACTTTTCAAGGACATTCTCAAGAGCCTTAGCTCTCGCATTAATATCTACATAGTTTTCAGCCGAATGAAATAGACATAAATTTAGTTTTATAGTGTGAAGTTGTAATACGAATTCTACCTTATTGCGCAAGTCAATAATCTCTTGCAAAGAAGCATCTTTGTGAAACTTATCTCGTATTAGTTTCTGGAGCCAAATAGGTACATGTACCTCTCTACCACACCTATAAAATCCAGTTCTACACCGTTTAGGAAAGCTCTTTATAACAGAGTCTCTCTCTCTTTCACCTTTTATCTTTTCTTTCACGGACTCAATATCATTAAACCTGGACTTAATAACATCTCCATACCTCAAACTATTTCGTATAGTAGTCTTACATTTAGGACACCCCTTTAATTGTACTGTAACTTGAGGATCATTATTATCTTGAGCAAGTTCCATCCAACTATCTAATGCTCTAACTTCAATGATATGACCACATTCATTAATTTCTATGAACCTGGCTGAGTCATCGTCTTCAGTTCCGAAAAATATTTCCTTAACTTCCTCTTTATCACATATTCTACATTTCTTGGGGCATGGCTCACCACACATTCCTATGCACGGATGCGTACAATGTAGCGTCTTTGTACAGGCTTCATCACAACGCTGTCTATTACACGGTTTTCCACACGTCTTTGTACACGTTGCATGTTCACAAGACCATTGGCACATCTCTCTACATGGTACACATCTGTCACCACACTTCTTTTTGCAACTACTATGGCGACAACGATTTTCACAGTCTTTCTTGCAAGGAGGACAAGCTTGACAACAGTTCGAGTTGCATACATGACCGCAGACAAGAGTACGTAAGCATTTCTCTCTGCATGGTACATGAATTCGTCCGTTGATACATTTCCCACATTTTCCTTTGCATATGTGGCCACATTTTAGTATGGTCTTGCATGGTTGTGGGCAGGATGTTTGGCCAGTAGAACATGCGACCGTAACCTCGTGACCACATGACCAATTTGTTTTTTTGACAATAATTTTACACTTATTTTCATCGCAAGTTTCGTAACATTTCTGTTCACAATCATGTCCGCATGGAAGCTTTTTTAAACATACATAAAGGCATTTTGCAACTTCTGGGTCCTCATAGCATTTTAACGTTTTGAAATGACCACATGGTAACTCCTTCCTAACTTCCTGTATGCAATTTATCCTACATTGCATTCCGCATTTATAATCGCATGTGTGTCCACGAATGCATATAGGTTTGTCACATGTTTTTGGACAAATTACTTCACTGTGACTTTGGTCATGCGGATGGCATGTCCTTGGACACACATGTCCACATTCTAATCGATGATCACACGGCGTCGGACACCCTCCGTCTGGTAGTTTTCTGAAATCCGTGCTACTTGTAACTTCCACTGAAAATTCTGGATGTTGTTTGCACATCACTTTGACGTACTTACCAAAGACCTTGCTGCGTTTGGCTATTGCAACAACACGTTTCCATGTAGGATTTCGACTCTCTAGCATCTGAAAATTGCCGATACAATACATAGCTTTTTTCGCTCGGGATAACATGACGCAGATGCGTTTCTCGTCTTTTAAAAACCCGATCATTCTTCTGTCATTACTTCGGACCAATGAAAGCATAATTATGTCATTCTCTTCCCCTTGATAATCATCAAGTACTTTTATTTTTACATGTCCCAGTAATGGTTCAGACTTACTCAGCTTCCACAAAAGGTTTGATTGTCCTAAATAGGGTGTAAGCATAGTTATTTTCTCAGCTTCGCAACCTTGTTGAACTAGAAAAACGGAAAAGGCTATAATGAATTTAGCTTCGTGTTGATTGGATCTACTCCGAATTTCCAAGTCACATGATTCGTTGTTCTGATGGTCAATTAACATCAAATTTGTGGCGACTCCTGGTATATTAACATTATCAGTCCTACTAGTGTCTCTCAGATTTGTATAGAACACGGTCCGGACAATGTTCGATACATTTAGTGGCATACGATGCTGATACTTCAATTGGTCATAGTCTAGACCATTCAGAATTAATCGCTCAAAAAGTGAAATATCAAGGTGATATCTTTTTCGGAGATCGTAGGTTGCTGTTTCTGGTCGCAATTGCTGATGGTCACCAATCATTATAAGATGGTCACAATGGCCGGTTAGTGCGGTTAGTACATGTGCCTCGAGAACCCGTGCCGCCTCCTCAACAATCACAATCTTCGGTTTCAGACGACTAAGGAGGACAGCATTTTTAGATGCTGCTGAAGTCGTAGCCGCGATTACTTTTTTACCCGACAGAATTTCAAAATCATCATTTATACGTACTTCATTATTATGTTCAGTCCTGTCCTGACACTCTTTACAAAGCAATTGCCGAACTTGTTCTACCCAGTAGGCATACAGATTCCAACGACGACCGTCATCTAATCTTCGTGGATGAATAGATGCATCGCGTTTGGCCAATTCCGAACATGAAACTAAGTTCTCTAGTTTCTCTAAAAGAAACCTATACAACTTCCTGACTCTCGACAACTCAGTGGAATTCCTATTCACCTTAAGGTTTTCAATCGTTTCCTCTAGTAGACTGGTGCGTAAGGAAAATTTGCCATAGGTGCTTGGATACACATATTTATCGTATTCTCCAACGCCTAACCATACGTGTAAAGACTTGTGTTGACTTCCACAAATTGCTTTCACTTGACACTCATTTAAGCAATTGAAGCTTGATAATGTTTCGATGCTCAGTATTCCTTCAGTTAATTCATTCAGATTGAGCACTATGTCATCGATAGGCGTCAAGCGGTTTTGTCTTGAACGACCAACACTTCTTCTTTGATTAGCAAGGCTGAATTTTGATATTGTCTCATTTTTGCTTCGTGATCCCAAACGAACGAATTCCTTATTCGTCAAACTATTTTTCTCAATAATGCCTTCGCAAAATTGATCCAATGCATGATTTGTGTAACACACGACAAGAATCGGTGATTCAGGCTCAATTTCAGAGTATTTGCACCAAACATGTCGATTCGCTAAAAGAATTTCCATTAGTTTCAACCCTATGAATGTTTTTCCTGTTCCGGGAGGCCCTTGTATCACAGCAACCTCTTTTGTGAGGGCATTTCTTATTGCTTTATATTGGGAGTCATCGAGAACAGTTTCTTCTATACTTGGCCATGTGTCGATTTCCATTATGTCTACTTTATTCAACTGTTTTTCTGGTGATTTTAGAATGACGTTTAGGTTGTAGCTTGTGTCCTTGTCATCTCGTAAGTATTTAGGATGTTTTACATCACTTAAATTATTTTCAACAATGTATCGATCCATAGGAAAATTATCGGTTTTAAAACACTTAAGTGAACTTAACACGTACCGATATGACTCAAAGAACACAGAACAACTTTCTAACATAATATACTGGTGCTGATAAATTGTACCAAGATCGTCTGTGTTTGAAAGAAACTGAAGATCAATGGAACCACGTTCGACTTGATCACGATTTACTACAACTGCGACGTAAATTGTCTGAAATCTGTCAGCTGATATGCAAACAATTGCGCCAAACTTTAACCGCTTTCTCCAACTTCGGTTAGTACTTTTAAATTTGATTGTATGTGCAATACCGTACTCCGATGTAGACATTTTGCAAAATGTTGCTTCTTTGTAAACCCATAAATTACCTGCATCATCCGGATGTAGGTTTATATATGATGCAATTGATCCACGTAGGGAACGTACCATATCTTCTCTTAGCAGATGAAACTGAACTTTAAGATAATGCTCGGCATTTTTGTAACCTTCACCGATTCTATTCGGCTCCAGATACTGATTCTCGATCATCCTTAATTCATGAGTTTCAGGGTATATTGGTATGTTTCGAAATGATCCAATTTTATTCCCAAGACCTTTAGTAACATCAATATCTTCATCATCGTTGTCATCATCTGAGTTTTCAACATATTTAGGCCTAACTTTATTCTGTTTTATTCTATTGATGAAGTGTGTGAGATCTTTAATCTTTAGTAAGACATCAGCTGTAAGTTTGTCTTTGACAAGATTCAGGATGCCTTGAATGGCGTTTAGTACGATATATGGTTGATCAAGCGAACGCTGGAATTTTGTAACCATAGTCTTTGTGAATATTACACAAAATTTAACCAAATCATTTATACTATAATACTGAGATTGCCTAAAGTCGCGTGTAGGAATCTGGCAGATATAGCGACGGAGGCCCTTTAGGAAATTAGTTTCCTGAATTACTGTAATCAAGATATTTAACATTTTAGTATTACTCTGATCAAAGACCTCATCATTCTCGTCACAGATTTTGGCAAGAACCGCTAGCCCATCATCTTTCAGCCTATCGACAAGACGTTCGTTTTCGCAATATAGTCTAAATTCATCTAATTGTGACACCATATCTTTCAAGATTTCCGATCTACCTTTCTGTAACAACGCACGCAATATTCCATCAGTTTTGCAAAATTTGCTTTCTAGTAATTTTGCTTTGCTTGTACTTGTACGACGCTTTGCATTTATCGCACTCTCCCATGATTTTTCGCATTGTCGAGTGGGTTGGTCGTGAACAGGAGACTCTTTATAAGATTGCCTGCATCCAGTGGGTAGTGATCTTCTTTCAGTAGGCTTACGCACATGGTGTTTATCATTAATACGCCTATTTGTACGACGCTTTGCATTTATTGAAATCTCCCATGGCTTTTTGTATTGTCGCATGGGTCGGTCATGCACGGGAGATTCTTTATAAGATTGCCTGCATCCAGCGGGTAGTGATCTTCTTTCAGTAGGCTTACGCACATGGCGTGTATCATTAATATGCCTATTTGTACGACGATTTTCATTTATTGGAATCTCCAATGACGTTTTGTATTGTCGCATGGGTCGGTCATGCACGGGAGACGCTTTATAAGATTGCCTGCATCCAATGGGTAATGATCGTCTATCAGTAGGCTTACGTATGTTGTGTTTATTTCCAATACGCCTTGTAGATGAAGAACATTTCGGCTTATGAACGTGCTGATGGATTTTTTCCCCTATAGTTCTTTGACTCGATCTTCGAGGGTGATGATGGTCCGTTTTCTGTTTTTTTGATGAGTTCTCTTCAAAATGTATCAGCCTGTGTTAGGGTAAAAAATGGATAATAAGCCACAGTTACAAAAGAATAGGAATTTATTATTATTATTATTATTATTATTATTATTATTATTATTATTATTATTATTATTATTATTATTATTATAAGTAATGCTTTTGAAATGCATTGAAAAAGAGCATGTGTGTTTGGAATTCTATTGAGTACACACGGGTGGTCTGTTTTAGATAAAGTAGTGTGCCAACAATTACATATGTGTGCAATGTTAATATACATAGTAATAATAATAATAATAATAATAATAATAATAATAATGATAATAATAATAATAATAGTAGTAGTAGTAGTATTAATAATAATAATAATAATAATAATAATAATAATAATGATAATAATAATAATAATAATAATAATAATAATAATAATAATAATAATAATAATAATAATAACAAAGTATTGGCGGTGGCGGTGATGGTGGTGGTAGTATATGTAAAAAAACATACATGTTTTTCTCCCCTACGAATTGTTTCTTTTCACCCCGACGGTCAGGGGACAGCTCTCCCCAACGGGAAAAGGGCTGTGCCACCCCCGCCACCAGCTAGCGCCACCCTAAGAGTAGTAGCAACGGCTGAGTTAGCATTACCTTCGCTTCAGGGTGTCCTTATTAGCTACCTTTAGTTTTACAACCTCATCTGTGCTTTGGATGTGTTTAGTAGACGGTTGCTCTTCAGACTGCTTCCTATGCATCTTTAAAGTTCCTCCACCCGATGTAATGTTTTGAGGATTTTCCTCATTATGATCAGTTTTCATTCTCTTTGAATTATTTGCTTCAATCTTCACTTGCCTATTTAGTTAAAATTAATAACAATCAAATGATAGTTCGGCCAAGGAAACAACTGTTATTAAATTGGTATTATTATGTCTGGAAAGGTGACGCACTAACGTCGTGCATTTTCCAGCGAAAGCCTATGAGTTGAGAAATTCTGAAGTCGGACACCATAGGGATCCATATAATCATTTATTAACAACCACAAAAGTGTAGTTCCTGTCAGATGGTTAACGTTACCTTCCTCTAGTCAAGCTGTAGCTCTCATAAAAGCTAGTTAGTTTACAGAATCCATTTCTATAATACAATTACTGTAAGGATATGCCCTTTGTCGTATATTTTCGTACAAAATACTCCTAAAAATATAATTATAACAACAAATATCTCAAACTAACAGATAAAATAAGTTTCAAATATCCGATAATACACAAATAAAAATAAACTGTTTTCCGCTGGTTTACAGAACTTTATGAAAATCTTTAGGAAAAGCTTTATTAGCATACAAGCTTATATTTAAATTAAAAGGTGAAACACAAAATAATTTATGAAATGTCTTATTTAGGCTTTATTTGTGCGTTGATTGGCAAATATTTTTCTCATTGTCTTTCATTACCTCCGCCAACGAAATTGGCATTTTTCATTACCTCCGCCAACGAAGTGGCCATTAATTTCAAAGTGATATATGTGAAAACAGTTTGGTATAGTAATTAGAAGAGTGTTTTCCACACTACCAGCCCCGGTTTCAAATCCCAAGGAGTCTAGGCCTACTTGTTTTTCTTTTTCATTACTTTTGTTAATAGGCACAATGAGGTGGAAATTTATACTGAGTGAGGAGAATTATGATGTGGGCGGAGGTATGCACTCTCCGCGAGTGTTCTCTAGTTCTTATATCTAATTGGAAGCTTAAACTTACATAAAATAATAATAATAAATAATAATAATAATAATAATAATTATTATTATTATTATTAAACATTAGATAAGTGGAAGTCAACACAATACCTTCTATGCTCTGTAGGCCTATCTTTTGTAGGTCCAAGACGCTGCCGTAGATCATATGGTAACTGATTAAGCTGACTAGAGCTGAAAAGAAAATTTGTTTGAGCATATACAATATATTAATATTAGAATAAAGTAGAAAATTAATATTTTGTATATTTCATTCGCATTCCACATTCGTCAATTACACGATGGAAGTCTTTTAACCAAGTTCAATTCGGCTTGTCGAGTGGGTGTTTACAATTATCAGAAAAGCATTCTAGTATCATAGGATTCAAACCCAGAAATATGGAATTGGCCAATTCCATCGTTTAGATATTCTTTAACCATTTCAAAAAAGCCTTTGACCGAAGTGCATGGCATTACGACCTTCATGGAATTGTCATGCGGCATGCGCCACCTCCACCGTTTAGATATTCTTTAACTATTTCAAAAAAGCCTTTGACCCGGAGTGCATGACATTACGACGAAAAATTACTAATTTTGTGCGATATGTGGGTCACAGGGTGTATGAAATGCATTTTGTTAATAATCAACAGTAAAGTGAAATACTGTAATTATAATAGAAAAATACAGATTGCCCTCTAATTGAAAACCAAATTTGGGACCTGAAAATTTTGGGTGGTTTTAGGGTTAGTTCTCTAATTTAATTTAATACAGGGTTACCGGTAGCTTTGCATTAAAAGGTTGAAGATTGTTAGCTGGCTCACTGCGTCGCCCGACGGTCGTACGACGAATCCAACTCTGTTCCCTGTGAGTGCTAGACGACGCGACCCCCGTCTGCTGATTGCCGGTTGCAGTCTGAACAGGTCGTCATTAAAAACGACCCGTTCCGTGTGGCGCTGGGTTATCAATAGAATCCCGTCGGGCGCTGTGAGTGTCCGGCTTAAGAGAGGAGTCACGAATTGGAAGACGAACTATATTAACTGCTTCACAGCAGTCCTATGAGACCAGGATGCTGAGGTTTTCATTCTCTATGAACACTGTGGATTCCACAGATTGATAACGCCTTTGGACATGTTTACAGCAATACTGAATAACTCTTGATGTCTGAAGACACATTTCTACACTTGCCCAATTCCCTCACCACAACCACCGACACTACATTTATTTTTTTTCTGCATATTTTTATCTTTAGTTTCAATTTCTACTATCAATACTGAACCATCACCAAGAGCTAGCCACCGTTGTATTCCCCTAAAGCATTATTTTTCAGTACTTTGCCTAGTATGAATATAGGCATAAACATATACGAGTAAATGCAAACATACACAGTTGTACTGTGACTTGAAGCAGTGCTCGGATTTGTGACTACATGTTCTTCGTGTCTGGAGTCATCGTCTGCGCCAGTCAGTGATTCCTCGCCATCATCATCTTTTGACTTGACTTCAGCCTTGCAACCATCTTTCCCAGTTTCTGAGGTTAATTTTTTCTATAATACATTGAAATTGGAATAGTAAAACACTGTTTTAAAGGGTGAAAATTAAGAAACTAAGAGATGACTGCATTCAGATTCATGAATTAATATTCTTAGAAATATGAATAAATATGTTGGAGAGATATATTCTATACTTGAAAGTTTATAAAACGTAAAGGCAGAGGTAGAAGGTAGGGAAAAAAAGAATTATTTTTAAAAAAAAGTTAGTATCAAAATAACTTCTTTAATGTTGAATGTGAATATTTTACGTTTCATCTACAACAAATTTTATCATGTAACGCTAGTCAGCGAATCACAATTTTTTCATTTCTTTTGAACATTTTGAGGTAGGAAACCGGATTCAAGAAACCGGATTGGTTACAATTAAAGTGTGGGTTACTAATAAAGTGTTGGGTCACAGTACTTTATTAAGCATAAACAGGGTGCAACTTAATAAATAACGATGTCATTAAAATTGTAGGATTGTGATAGAATTTTGTTTTTTGTGTTAACTTAAGACCTCTGATTCAGGAAACCAGGTTAGGTTACAATTAGAGTATTGGTTACCATAGAGAAATAGTGGGTCACAAAATAGTAGCCCACCATGCTTCGTCTGTCGACAACTCGCGTATTTAATATAACTGTAGTTTACAAGTGAGATTGTGGATTGTATTTATTATATTCAAAACAAATGATGGACGGAAGGCATATCATTCAGTTCTAAATAGGCACTATTATTCTTTTCATCATCTTCGACGTCACATTAAACAATCAGTATAGCATGAAATGTGTGTAGTGAAGTTATTGGGTCTGGTCTACTAAATACATTTTAACAGTAAACCGTCCGGTAATCAAAATTATATTACCGTCTAGCAGTCAGAAATTCACACAGAGGATATGAAATATGTACGCTGATCCGTACAATCGTATTGGAAGAATCATATAATTTTAATCGTTATTTGATTTTCTTATTTCAAAATAGCGAAAACACCATTAAAATGATTTATGTTTTTGACGAAAGTAATAAATAAATAACAGGTCTTTCTTGGATGGAGTAGGTAGTTAATATTATAGGCCCCTTGTCAGGTCCCTACACCTGACAGGGGGATTTTGCTTTCTTCTGGCACCAGGAGCTCGGTTTGTTCGCGCCGTCCATTATCCTCCTCCTTTTTCCTCTACCACCATCATCATTAGCGACATCATCATCATCGTCGTCGTTGTCGTCATCATCATCATCTTTATCATCATCCTTAGCTTTCCATACTAAAGTAGCCTAAAACCACGAATTTTGAGGATTCATTCATGGACGTCTCAAAATACATGGATAGTGGTGGATTCAATGAGGGTGAATTAATAGTAGAAAGAATCTTTTAACCGGCAGTATGTACAGTTAAATAATACATGTAATGTCTCTGCCGGCATCTGCAAACTCGCTACCGGAAATATAATGACGTCATAATTTACAATAGCCAATCATAAATAGACCGGCAAAATAACTATTTTGGCATACTTGTCGGTGTTACTAAGATTCGGGTAACATCGAAAAATTAGGTTCCTGACCTAAATTCTTGTTTAAGCGAAACTTTTGTATTTGTCGATAAATTAAGTTCTACTTTTATTTTATGGCCGTTATAGTACAGTGCATAAATATTTCCTTTGTTTGAAATTAACAACCGATCGTTATTAATGAGGTGAACTTGTATTTGGAACGAAAACCGCGAAAATAAACAGAAGAAAATGCGATTTTGAATGCTTTTTATTCTTGTTAATGCTTCACTGTGTCCGCAAAGACTACAACGCTGACCTAATTCTCATCACTGCTGCTGCAACAGCAGCACGAAAATTGCCCTTGTTACCGCCTGTTCTCAGCCAGGCTTTGCATCGTGACGTTGAGTGACTCTTCCATTTTCAGTCTATCAGAGTAGATACATGGGAATGGGAAAACAAAAGATGAAAAAGATGGGGCATACTACAGGACTGTAAACTGATTGACTTTGATAATGAATAACGCCACTAAACATCAGGCATCAAATTTGTTGGTTGGACGCTATACCCCTCTCTGCATAACAAATTTTAAAAACATTATGTTTAGGCCAACTTCTTACTGAATATTCCATTGCATTTTATTGCATTTTAGATGCTGTCTGTGTTCTGTTCTCTACTCCGTTGACGGTGCAATTTGAAATCGTTTTTATGGGACTTACATGGAAAAATGTTACATTTTTATGGCTTATCCCAGTGGCGTAGAAAAGTATGTTTCATCGGGGTGGGGGGATGATTGGCGTGTTAGCCAGTGTCGTAACAGGAACAGGCGCGGGGGGGGGGAACTCCCCTGACTGTTTTTACCGGGCTGACCAAGCCGTCGTACCGGGCTGGGTAATAAGAGAAAAGAAAGAGGGGAGAGAGAGGGAGGGAAAGAGAAAGAAGAGGAAAAGTGGAGGAAAGGAAAAAAAATAGAGAAGAGAAAAATAAAGACAAGAATAAAAAGGAAGATATCATAATGACCAGACTCACAACACCCTGCAACCCCTTCTCCACTTCAAAAACTGTCATAACTCCTTTGATCTATGCTGCCCGATGACGTAACCACTGGGGGACAAGGAGAAAATATCTATCTTTGAAAAATCATCCCCACCCCTTTATAAATGCCCTTTTCATCCCCTGAAAGTGCATAAAAACCTCAAATTTCTTTTTACCATGGAACAATTTCCACTACAAATTTAAAACACCGGGGGAAAACAAAGGGGGAAAAATCCATCTTTGGAAAATCTTTCCCCACCCCTTGACAAATGCATCCCCTGAAAGTGACTAAAATTCTCAAATTCTTTGCGCGCATTTCTTGTTACGGTAGGCCAATTTCCTCTATAAATTGCACATTTTAGGGAGTTTTCATCAATTTCGACGAAATTAGAATTAAAAACACAAAAATATTTTGCGCGCTTCATGTGCATTTTTTATGGCTTTTTAAGGTTTATCATTTTAAGTTATTTAAACACATAATAGTCCCAACCTCAAGAAAGACAAATTTAAGATAGATCGTTTTAACCTCAAAGAAGGGCCTCAATGTGTATTGATGGTGAAAGAATATGTTTGTAATAAATAAAACCATGATGAAAATGCTGATATTTAGTTTCAAACACACGTGTGTGGCCTATATTATAAATAAGATAAGCCCTATGTCATATTGTTTCTATATGGAGAGTGGGGTGGGGTGGGTATGGTAAATTACTAACCTGGAAAATAAATACCCACTCTGACCCAAGACCCCTGTTACGCGCCTGGTGTTAGCGCCAATGTGTGCCCTTGTGCGGACAGGGGATGTGCCACCCTCTGAAGCTGGAAACCTTGTTTTTTGCAAAATAAATTGATGCAATTTGCTATTATAGGCCTAATCAATACATTCCTCATCAACCGATATAACCTTAATCATTCTTGGAATTGACATAACATTACTGATGTCGTACACACCCTTCAGTGTGAAATGTGGCTGTCTTTGCAAGCACATCTAACATCTAAGGAAAGAAAAGCTTAGATTGGTACCAGATAAAATAGTTTGTTATCAACATTAATACATTATGCTAATTTTCATCTTTGTAAGCGCATAAGACAGTGCAAATTATTTCTCTGACAGTCTTTTGAAGCGTGTAAAGCTCCATTTTATCCCATACATAGGCAAAATATTGGGGGGGATGATATAATGGACCACCCCCCACCCTTGTCAAATATTGGGGGGATATATCCCCCATACTCCCGGGATCTACGCCTATGGCTTATCCTATTAATCAGTGTTGTTTGCTGCACTTTGCCTTTCTTATGTCCTGTTGTTTTAATGCTTGTTTTAATTTTATGATTAATGAATAAATTCAATTCAAACTATTCAAAGTTGATTGGAAATTGAACTTGACAATATTGCCAAAATTGTTTGCCAATGTTCCAAAAGATAATGGTCCCTAATGTTGAGATTTTTCTAAAATTTAGGCCTAGGTTCATCATAACATGTTATGTCCTGTTAATATTTAATGTTGCAGTGTTTTATATATTGCTCTGCTTATGTCCCTAAATTAGCTCACATGGACAGAATTCACTCAAACTTGTGGTATTTTATTTTTATTTATTTCATTCAATTTCCATTTAGATCTATTAATACAAAAACCATTACATTGAGAATACAATACTTTAAGCGTATATAACTTATATCAAAAACGAAATGCTGGAATGTTCTCATAAAATGCAGTTAGAAACAAATACAATAAAATATAATGAAATCGTCAAAGAAATAACATTCATGCATTAACTACTGCTGAATACAGTGTATCAACAATGAGCCAAGTTTAATTTTTTAAAACTATATATTGTATAGGTTGTTCTATATACAGGGAGCTAATAATAGAATAGTGGGTTCTGACACGTTTGAGTTGTAACATGACACAATCCAATTAAAATCAATAAAATATTGTAGGCCTACATTAATTAAAATCAATTTAGCACTTGAAGATAAAATATTTCATTCCCCGATTTATAGTTTATGAAACTTTTGAAAATAATACGAAATTAAATTTTAATTATCGTATCCTCTTTTTCAACACAATGCTATGTTACCCTCATCGCCTCCGCTATCAACTAAAGTGCAGACAGTCTCGTATACATTTATATAGGGTGATGTATGCACATTAGGTTAAGCAATGACTTTCATTTTGATTGGTCGGGACCTAAGCAAACTTCCTGCCTGCCAGGAATCACTCACTGTGCTATTGGCTAGTGGTATTTCTAACGGCAGACTTTCAATACAAAACCCTTGAATATATTGATATAATGCTTTTGCTACACTAGTAAGTACTGTATAATATAGAATGGAGAGGAAACAATTCCACATTGACACCTCCAATAACAATATATGAATAATACGAACAAAAATATTTATTATGACACAACACATTGAGAGGAAATAATTGCAATTTTTTCATGGAAATTATTTAAAAAAACAAAAAACCAGTATTCGATATGATCGACATAGGCATAAGACAAGATATGCAGATTCGTTCAAAGAATTTTATAACAAATGCTGGTTTATTCAATAACTGGTAAATCGTCCCTGTACACCCAGGCCCTCCTCTCTGGCGAGGTCTTTTTAAATGAGTTGTAAATTGTAATTGTAAATAAAATGACATACAAATTTTAAATTAATAAGCGAATTATTTATTTTTGTAGTTGAATTCTTAACTTAATGTTCCCTAATTAAATTGACTTATTGTAGATTTAATCCTTTTTTTATGTGTTTGTGGTATGTTTGTGATGTAGTTTTAATGTTTTTCTCCCCTTTTGTTAAACTTCAATTTTGATTTGACTTATTCTGTAATGTTAATGAGAGATTGCAATAAAGTTCTTCGTATATTTCGTATATATTTCGTATATTAAAAGAATCAACTAATTATTAAATATTATTTTAATACCCTTAACTTTTCAGGCCTACTTTTATAAATTTTATCAATAGTTTGACAAGCTGTTTAGATGTCTTAAAACAATGTTACTAATCTTTTTTCCCTACCAATTTTAATTATTTTAATGGAGATGTATTTTAACAAAATTAAATGTAATCTGTGCTTGAGTTGAGGAGAAGCCTTTATCACAAAAAAGGGCAGATTTTTACACCTCTGTACTGTAAATGTGTTGAATAAATAAGTAAAACAAGGTCCCAAAAAAATTGAAAAGAAATAGTCGTTACAATTTGGTTGTACAGACATGCCTCCTGCTAGACCATTATTATTTTCTACTCAGCCAAAATAAAAAAAGACAGTTTACATGCACTACAGGCAAATTCAAGGTAAAACCAATAAAGCTTTACAAAACATGTAGGCGAACTAACAATTGAGCGTAGAGACAAGGTCTCCCAATCAAAGGCTTTGCATAACTCCACCAACGAACTGCCAATAAATGTAAATACTGTTTTTATCTTATACTGCTTATGCAAACTTAATATGTACACCAATCTATTCCTGCCTTATTATTGTTCACGCAACCTATTCCCGCCTTATTATTACTAGTCTATATACTGTCCCAGTAAAGAAAAGTAAGTTTCATCTAATCTTCCTATCATGCTCGCTGTTTCTCGCTGTAAAGTGACTTGGGATTTTTTTTTTCACCGTAAATTAGCTTTTAGATACTTTTTCTGATTGTTTATGCCAGATAATTAAGCTGTGAAGTTGAACATAAGGTACATGTTTGATTATATAAACTTTAGTTACTTTTTTTTTGTTTTTATGAATACTAGACCTATTTAATAATTGTTCTTCCTAAAGTAGGAAGAACGAATTCACGATTGGTTTCTAAAATTGTAGTGTTTAAGGGGGACAGACGGTAAAAGGGAATACAATCTGTAGGAAGGTGATTTTAATTTTAACTAAATGTTACATGCATTTGTTAGTAATAAAAATGTTTTAAACATTTTAAACATTTTGTTACTATACAGATGGTAGACTTAAAAAGTATATTGTCATGATTGCAATAAAGTTGATTTTGAGATTTTGAGGTTGGTCGTTTAATTTGATAAAAATGGACCATTAAAATCTACTGTAAATATTTATTTGAATACATACATCGATTTTGTTTTAAGTTGTTTGTTTTCAGTAGCTATTTCATTACGATGAATCGTGCTCTAACGCTCCCAAATTTGCTCTATGATCAACAGAATGTTATGAATTTTTACAAGTTGACCAAGCCTGCAAGTTATCGTTTTGATACAAAACAGCAGGTTGATACTGTTTTTCCAACATCTATTTAGATGTGAAACACCGTCACTCCATCGTTGTTGGTAATTTATTTTCTGATGAAAATGTGTGTGTAAAAATCTTTGAGTGATAGATTGGACAAAAATAATTCACATAAAATCAATTGTCGGTAGAGAACCACGTACGCCATCTGCTTAGTACCATATTTAATAGTCCCAATATGTTGTATATTTACCGATATATATTAATTCAATTGCTTTAAAGTTAGAATAAGGTTTACAAAAATGTATATTTGTAGTAACATAAAGCCTACGAAACACCTGATCGAAGAAACTGACATTGAATGAATGCAAAGGATCCAAACTGATAATATCATGTTGTGGAAAATAAAATGATTATGATTGATAATGGCGCAGATTTAAACGCATTGACGGTGTTGCTATGTAAACAGAAAGTATTTACTTATATTACCTCCAACGTGCATTACTCTCAGACCATGGGTGGTAGAGTACAGGTTCTAAAGGTTCTAAAGTGAGAAGTGTCTTTGCAAATATGTTTTAAAGATTTAAAAAAATCGATGTTGTTAAGATGACTTGCATTTAGGGATGGTATTTTTGCCCACTTTATCTTAGTCCATGAATAAAATGCATCGTGCCATGTAGATAGATAGGCCATGTCAGAATATTAGATGCCAAAATATGCTTCTTTTAATATGAAGATATTTTACTGTCGTCTTTCTTCATTCCAACATTCAAATATTGTGCTTGCACCGTATTCATCCTAGTACAAACACCCGGTGTTGCAATAACTTTTACTCTCTTTTTTATTTTTCTATCTCAACAGTGCGATCGAGGCGAAGGTCTCTGGACCTGCGCCTGTTAATATTACTCAATACAAAAAATAATTATTCCAATTTAAGTCAAAGAGTGCCATTTCTGGTCACCTAGATGTGCCATAATCATTAAATGTATTACCAGCCCCAGGAATGGTGAGGCTCAGGTGGGTGGACCCTTATTTGTGAAATTCTATCCCATGGACCTCATTGATTACGATTTCCTGGATGCGGTAATGAGGAAATGCATTTCAAAGTATCTAGAAAACAAACAAAAAATCCGAAATATGGACCCACCGCATCTAACAATTGTTTTGCCATTTGACAGAACAAACACAAATTATAAAGTTAGATGGTTACTGTAGTAGGAAGCTCTGAAATCTGCCCCTCGGATCCCACCTGTACGATAGTAAAGTGGATCCGCGTCTGCGACACTAACCTGTGGCTTCTCATGTCTGACAAAAAATTCCCACCTCGGGTGATTTCTTAATATTATTATTCTACTTACTGTAGAAAATATCAGTATGCATGTATAGTCCTAGGCATATCTTGAATTGAATGGATAGGCAAGACTTACATTATTTCGCAGTTTCATTGCTAAAATACTAGGAAATCATCCGGAAATTTACAGGAAAAATATAAAAGACCTTGCACGAACTGTGGCTCTTCTTAAAATGATTAAAAATTTCCGACATTAGACGTCACACCCAAATTCTGGGAATTCCCATGTATGCGTCACTGGGTCGAGTGCATATTTTTTTCTCTTTTGTTTGTATTGTATATCAGAGATAACAATACTGTAGTTGCAACAAGGTTCTGTGAAATTGTGGGAATAAATTGCGTAGTGCACCGAGTTTCAACGCAATTATTATTATCAGTTAAAAATAAAACCCTTTCGGTGTTTACATCGGCCCTGCTAAAACGCTAACAGTGGACTTCACTGGTGGCAATTGTGACGTGAGTGGTTCATATCACGTGACAACTGGACGCCCTCAATCTGCCACATTGGCTCCACACAACCTAATCAGTGGTGCGTAACCAACAAAAATAAAATAAGCTTTGAGGCTAAATTTTTGACATCATGTTATTTTAAAAACTCCATGACTAAGAGTCGTGTAACATCATTTTTTGCTGATAAATGTACTCAAAATACTATTCTACACCACTGTATGATTAAAAAAAAATGATTTTTTTTTCTACCTTAGAATTCAAGATGGGAAAAGAAGAGCATCTAAATGATGTATTAAATTGGCCTTATTAGTACTATGTACGCAGTACTGTCTAGCTAGTAATACGTACTGTTTCAGTTACCGTATGAGTTACGGATTTCTCTTATTATACAAGTTATTTGGAGATACCCTGGGACTGCCACTCTAGCTAGAGGCTTGCCACAAACACCCGTTTATAATACAAATTTCGAAGTTGTCCTGTGCGTAAGTAAGAGGCTTAGGCCTAGTCGCCTACTTTTAAGAAACACGATGATGTACGCCTAGCTAATGCGCTACGCTAGTTTTTGTCAAGCAAACACTACATGTAATATAATTAATTTTAATAGCCTATTGACAATCAATTTCCTTTTTGAATTGTGTTATAAACATCAAACACATATTAATTAAGAGATATTTACTATCAAATGATATACAATTTTCTTTGTAATATTTTTATTTTTTTTTTCAATTCGCTGTAGCTAGCAGGAAGTAAGGACAACTTCAACCGTTGCTGATCGTCACATGCCAGTGCTCGCATTACCGTGTTTTTATTAGTTACACTTTTCACTAGAAACGCGTTTCGAAGGAATTTTAAAATTAAAAGAGTTTAGGAAAACGCTGTGGCTAAAGGTCCGGTACCGGATTCGTTTTCGTTCGAGTGTAAAGATCCGGTACCGTATCCGTTCCTTTCCAGTCGCAATGATCCGGTCGCTGTACACACGCACAGCGCATGTTTACGTAGGGAAGATAGGGATGTACCGCGGATCTAGGCCAGATGGTCGAAATCCAGTTTGCCTAATGCCAGAATATCACACTCTATAATTTCAGCCTTAACTATATGGGAAAAAAAATAATGCGGCCCTAGACCTAGACAAACCTACATTTGGCCAATGAGGTATTTATTACAGTAAATATATAAAGTACCTTCTTGGTTAGGTACACTGGTACAAGCCTAGGCTTAGGGCTATTACTGTATTGCTATTTATACATGTACTGTATCTGTCTCTTATACACATCTAGATGTGTATAAGAGACAGGATATACATATATATATATATATACATATATATACACATATATATATATATAAATTTTAGTAATAAAACGCATAAAGCAAAAGTGTAGAGTAGCCATAACTTTTAATGGTAAAAACACCCTTCATCAGGCGGTCATCAATCAGTAGATACCTCAAAACATTATAGGCCTATGAAGAATTTATTTTTAGGCTGGAATAGTGAAGCATGTATTTTTAGAGGGCTTCAAGGGGCTTCCCTATTGCTCACTATTTCAAATTAAAGAGCAATACTATCAGTGATTTAGGCTAGTTAATCTTAGGCACCAATTTCAGATCTACTAAAGCTATTATTAGTCCAATTATTAGTAAATTAAAGTGGTGAGCAACAGGAAGCCCTTTTGATGGTCTTTAAATAATTTTTTTGTGGTTGTTAAGTCTGAGTTTACATTCGATTTCGCCTACATAATTGCTGTTTATTACATTTTATTTCAAAATAGTAGAGTACTGCGCTTTTGTACGACGGTGACGACAAAATTCAAATTCGGCAAACTGGGTTCGACTGACAGGGTTTCGGCCAACTGGGATTTCATTTTTTCGGTGAATTGGATTCGGCAAAGTGGGTTTTCGGCAAAGAGGGTTAAGTTCGGCAAACCGGGTTTCGACAAACTGGATTTCGATCAACTGGGAGGATACCTGTGCAGCAGCTACAAACTTCAGAAGCTCGTAAAACTTACTTCTGTAGAATTCTTGAGCATACTGAATTTAAAAATAGAAGGCCCATATTTTAATTTAGCGTCATGTCAGAAATTAATAGATATTTAATTGATAATCACTGTTCTCTCTACGAGTATTTCTGGGGCTGGTTTCTCCAGTCTTCTGGCTCAATACAGAGTTTACAGATCGAATTTAGATGACGAACATTTTTCTATGGACACAGGAAATGCATGTGTAATTAAATTTTATTTAATATTTCTTTCAGGAAAAACGGATGATATTGGATCTGTCAATACTAAACTATTTACAATTTACTTAACCGTGAATGAACGTAAAATAACACAGGCCTACACTTTATAGAGGGCACTATTGAAGGTCATTTAGGTGAACTGATAATGAATAATGCATGAATGAGTGACACTTCTCGCCAGTCGCGAAAGTGGTAGGCCCCTACGGTAGTGTTCGCTGCTTATGGGATGTGAAAGCTACGGCGTAGTTGTGCATGGAGGAGTTATATTTTTAGAAACTAAACCACTGTAATTCCTCCATGGTTAGGGCAGGCCAAAATCTCTTGGTAGTCGGTCGAGAGGAAAGTGTACACAGTCGATACAGACTGAACTACTGTAATTGACTATTACTGTAATTACAATCCAGAGGTGACGGAACTAGGGGGTGCTGTGTTATGGAGAGTAATGTGTGACCGGAAATGGTCTGCATCAGTTGGTTGTTACCATGCGCCAGTGATGTTGGAGTATATAGTACAGCAAGATGAAACTATTATGTAGGCCAAATGAATAAAGTTCGGAGTATGTCGGGACGTGAAATGATTATTGTACATTTTAAGCGCTAGCTAAATTCATAAGTGTAAGCTAAATTACGGTGATTAATTTAATTAGCGAAGATATGGAGACAGTTATTTCGAAGTTCCCCCTTTCCAAGAGGGGATGCAAATGCTTTGTGAAAAGGAGTACGCCGCCGTACTCATTTTCACAAAGAAATACACACAACTGGTTAGCTAACAATGCCAATACATGAACACCTGCGAAGGAAGGTTCAATCACGTTGTTGCCCAGCAAAAGTCTGTACTGTGTGTGTGGGGGGGGGGGAAGGGGCGCTACTGATGTACTGTGTAGCGAATGACGATGAGGCATACATAATAATTAAATAAGACTAGGCCTAGCCCAGGCCTAACTTGACAGTGCAATAATATGTGATAGAAAGTACACTTTCGAAAGAAATAAATTAAAATAAATTTAAAAAAAACAAAAACAAATAACTAAGAATAATTCAGTTGCAGAGGTACCTTGTACGTATTATACAATGCTAACAATGCGGCTCTTGTATCCCTAGTTAGGACAAGGCATCCATGTGCAAGGCAGTGGTGTTTGTTTATCCATGAAAAAAGCACGCCGGGATAGTTTGCCTTACCAGGAAAAGGTGACGTAATCTAGCTTATGACGTATGCATGCTAACTATATTGTGAGTGTGACGTCACCAAAAAAATGAATATTTTCTATTATAACCAAAATATTAATAACTACAAGGTTTCTGGGCGTAAATTGCCTTAATACGAATTAAGGGTTGTACAATCTCCTTGCCATACAAATTACAGATCCCACTGACGTCTCAGTCGAGAAATACGGGTAGCTGAAGTTTTTCTCGCAAATCTGACTACGAAACCATATCCAAATTTCACGTTCCACTTTTGACCCTGATTTGTGCTTCGCACTCGACGCTAAGGGCGGCGTTCCGGGAACCCTGCGTCCAGGGGTCCAGGGGTCCCAAGTTGAACAACTCCATTCGCAGGAGATTTTGACGGGAACCTTTGAGGCCGCTTGCATATACAATGCGCGTCGGGTTGCAGCCAATACGTAACTACATCAAATACTTAACATTCAATGATCAGAAAACAGTTAAATTGCTGGCTCTTGCTTTCATTTTTATTTACACAATGTAAATTAATACCATAAAATTACATAAATTCTGGAATCTACTACTCTGTACAGTCTGTACAGAGTAGTAAATTCCAGAATTTATGTAATTTTATAGTATTATGGCCTAGTCTAATATTATACATTATTCATTTAGTTACACTTAGAGGCCTACATCAATATCATTAATTACAACAATTTACACTTTTTTCTGGCATCTATAAACTATAAACAGTGATGGTAGGGATTGGAATAAACTTATTTGTGATTGTTTACGCATTGTTTTTTAACATCCTGAGTCATGTTTTTACCTAGTAGGCCTAGGCATGTGTTTACATACATGGTCTCTCGAAGTGTAAAAGGGCAGCGTTGAATTTCTGGTCGATTATATGAGTAGTGTACATAGCAATAATTAACTGCTATACTGTATTACTGATTCTAAAGGATAAACGTTTAGAAATGCTCGGGCACACATGTACAGTTCTACGTATTGCTTTAATGTTGACTTCGTACAAACATTTCGTTTATATTCAATATGAATAAAAGCATAGATCAAGCAGAATCATTACTATATGGAGCATACATTATGCTACAACACGCACGTCATATTGTATCTATAAGCCTAACTGTAGGCCTAGACCTACTCAAATACGGTGCCACATTCAATATTAGCCTACTCCGTTTTTTTTTTTTGTTTTTTTTTGTGTTTTTTTTTTGTTTTAATACTTTCGACGACCACAATGTAGGCTTGCATAGAATGTGTCTAATCTGTACTACAATTTTGACACTGTCTTGACTACCAAGGCTTATCTAAGAGATTTTGGCCTAGTGACTCCACAGCGTTCATCCACGCATAAAACTCGATACACCACTGACTTTTTCCGCAAGCGGGAGTCTGTATGAATAGGCCTTTGCATGCATGTATGCATGTTGGGTCTATTTATGCATGCATTCTCCTAACTGACCTAAAATAGCACCCTCTATAATTTCTGCCGCAACTGTATGGGAACAAAAATAATGCACCGGGCCGCGACTTTTTTTTCCGTACGAAACATTTGCATGAAACTTCACTCGGGCCATCTCGGATTGACTCGAGTAAGTACGATACGAGGAATAAGAGCAGACACTTCGCAATGTCGTGACGCTCGAGTTTTACTATTATTGCTCTTTCTATGAATGTTTAAAGTCTGTCTCTTATACACATCTAGATGTGTATAAGAGACAGGGTTAGATATGTGTGTAGCAGTAACTCATTGTCTAGCTATCAATAATTTACAGTATAGAGAAGATAGGCCTAGTTTAGGGCTGGCTAAGCCGTCATGGCCCGAAAATATATCCTAGAGCCGCCACTGCCATAAACATGAACACGTCTAGACTTGCAACAAGTCTCTTATTTTTTTTAAATTATTTTTCTCATTCTGGACAGCGCCACCAACGAGAAAGTTAATTTAGAGATAGACGGAATAAGCGACTTGTAAAACACTGAAGTCAGGCACCAGGATGCCAAAAGAATGACGTAATCTTATATTCCGTATTTGGATAAATGGGCAGACCGAAATAAACAATTTCAAATGTCATATTTTTGGAGCCACGAAACTGAGTCACTCGCCGCTCGCGTCGACTAGTTAGGCATGACTAAATTTAAATAGTCCTCCCTAATAAAACGGGCCTAAAATATTTAGAATAGACCCTAGTAAGACTAGTTTTGGCAATGGAAAAAACAATTAAGCCTAGACGGCATACCATACAAATACAACAAAACTTTAACTTTCCAGGAGGATGGCTCAGGCCTCGTCTGAGTAGTTGGCCAGCCTAGACTCCAGTAGAGGCTTGGGGTATTTTTAAGTTCTAACTTACAGAGGCCTACCTTTTTAACAATATTCTACTCTAAAGGCCTAAATCTGTGTAGCAGCTAGCGGTGAGCAAGTTTCCTAAGTATAGCCTACGGTTATCAGTCCATGTCGTTCTCAGCAGGCCAGAACTATATACTAACTGTTTTTATTCAAGTATAGGTAGCTAAAAGGGAGCTGGTTAGCTTGTTCTAGTCGAGACATCCGCATCTTCAATTTTGAAAATTTACCAAGATTGATTAATATGCATGAAGTTAGCCAATCACGTGATTTACAAAATCAGTCTTGCATACGATATCCCACATCAAATTTGATGTGGGTTTGCCCAGGCCCTAATTCGAAAAAAAAAAGAAATCGAGTATGGGACGCCAATTAAATTAGGTATGGCGCGCACTAAGTGCAATAAAGAGTGAGTAACCTAAAATTAGGGCCTGGAACCCAGGCTAGAACACGTCATGACCACCAGGGAGATGCCTCACTTCTACAATCGACATATCACGATATCATGATAGAATCACCATCACTTAAAATCACTACAATTTTGAAAAAGACTGTTTTAATGAAGTTTTGTAATTTACTTAATAGGTAGGCCTATGTGGAGAATTAAATTTGGAGAAACCTGAACAAATGCATTTAAATAGCACCAAATTCTCATATTATTTTCTACAGAAATTGAACACAAACTAAATACCTTCGTGTCTTCGTAATTTTTGAACAAAAAGTCGTATTAGAATTCAGGGTTTTTTGTTTTTTTTGGCACACTTGTATCTATGAAAATTCTTCGCTTTTCTTCGCATAAAGATCTAACACTAAAGGTCACTGAGCACGTCAAATACATTCTAAAATGAACCCAAGTTAATGACGTCAGTAAAATTGGTTGCGTCACTCTCGCGATATTTACTGATAGAGTGTGTCCTATAGCTGCAAAAGACGATTAGATTCAAAGGCGCTTGCAAACGCGAGGCAAAAAATATAACGCTATGAAGTTCCCTCTTATCGCTTATCCCTGATTGGATAAAGACCAGGTGCGTGGTTATATGTAGGCCTATTTTGAATCGACAAAAACAAAATAAAAATATAAGATTTATTTTTTTTTCTATTTATATTCAATGTTTAAAGTAATTTTCGTGTTATCTCTTCGGATGTTGCCAAGTGTGCGAGTGCCGGCGATATTTTGTTTCATTTGCACGTTCTTAGTAATAAATTACTTGGCTACAACAACCACATCATGTATATTCTAGCTGATTTTTAATCATTCTATAACGTACTGACGTTGGCCTACAACATTTTTTCCTGTCAGACAAGAATCTTCGACTAGCGCCACCATTTATTTGCTTTTGGTGAGTATCGGTGCACGATTACAATGTAATCTTTTGATTTAAATTACTAAAAAATCTGAAAATAATTGGGCCCATGCCTCCCAAATTCAACTTGGCCTCAGCAGAAAGTTTCAGCAAGCTGTAGTGTTCCCATAGATCTATACTTCTTTGATAACGAATCATTTATATAGCCACATTTTGTCTAACACTATGAATTTAACGTAAAGCAAAGAAAAGATCAGTAGGCCGTGATTGAAAATTTGATTAGTATGTCTTCCGAGATATTAAAGTCGATTATTTAAGCTCTTAAACCTCTTGCCCGGGACGAAGCTTTGGATCAATCTGTTACTGGAGCCTATAGGGGCCGTAGACAAACCCCAGCCAGATTACTCCATCATCGTAAATCCTCACAGGCACTCTGGTACGTGGTACTATTGATTAGAAAATCATTCTGATAATGTATTTAGGATACGTAAGCTGTAGAGCTTTAAAAGAAAAATCAATAATTGCATGTTCCTTATTCTCTCACTGAGTGACACTCATACAAATAAGAACAATTCAGTTGCTGTCACCACAGGACCACTGGTACCTGTCTCTTATACACATCTAGATGTGTATAAGAGACAGGTGTACTTCTCCAATTTTTAAAGGTTTTTGTTGAAATATAAATTATTACGTTTGATATATAATACAAAGAAAAAGAATCAATATTTTCAACTGGATTTATTTATTCATTTTGTGACAATATTTCAAGTATAATCCAGGACACATCATTAGGTCAGTCTGGTCTTCTGTCAGGGGCGGATCCAGCCCCGCAAAGTGTAAATGTGCGAACTGAGTGAGAGAATCGGCAGAGCCCCTGATAGGGGTGCAAGGAGATAATCTTCCTTAAACCTCTAGCACCTTTATCAATTAGTTGTTGCATTACTATTTAGGTTGTTAATTTTCTGATATACTTACAACAAAAATAGAGGGGGCGTATGCCCCCTCTAAATCCGCCACTGCTCTGTGGCTAACGTTGACCTGTAACGTCAAATGGAACATTCATAATTATACTTTAATTTTATTTATTTAATTTCAACCTGTAACATCAAATGTAATATTCACAATTATACTTTACTTTTGTGTATTCAATTTTTTTGGTAGAATTCTTTGAAAGTCTAAAAATCCCTACACATACTTGCTGGATTTAAATATTATTCAAAATCAATCAAGCATTAATTTAAAATCTCACTCACTACAAAAAAAAATCATTGATAGGTCTAAATTGTAGAAGGGAAATACAAACACATACACATAAATACACAACGGAATAAATTACTATCCTTGCTTGTCAAATGCAGACAACGTACGTTGAGCAAGCTGTGTGTTGAATTCTTACATACAAGACAAATAAAGAATAATCAACACGCCCCCGTTCACTTGGTACAAGACGTATCCTCTAGTGCGATTTTAAGCAATTAGTACTGCATTTGGGCGAGGAGCTTTGCTGGAGGTAGTCGACCTAGACACCGTGTGTGATCACAATTCAAAGTCGGAATGCTGAGTACACGTTATTGAGATCTTCACTATAAGAACGGTTAAAGTAGAGTAGGAGAACGGTCCTTGTAGAGGAGGGGAAGGACACCGAAGAAAGGAAGACTTTAATGGTGACTGCTCGAGGATCATACTAAAATTTTAAGATGTACTTGTGTATCTTGGTTGCCTGTTGCTTAGTCGTGACACCAATCACAGTGAGTGCTTTTGTTATGATTATCTTCATTTTAATCTCTATCTATTTAAACTAGTGATAATATGATCACCGAGACGTTAATAATCTATTGGTACATGATACCATTAATGTTGGTGTTAATTTAAAGAAAATTAAAATAAAATATAATACAGATACAGATACATTCTAATGAATAAAAATTAACTAATGTATCCCCAGCCCCGGTGCAAAACTATCCATAGATATGTACACACCTAAAATTCCACAATTTCAATCGTTTACCATTACAAGATGTATTGGTGTTAATAAAAGTGCTGTTAATTAAACTCTCTTTTCCGCAATAATTAATTTAATAACCAAAGTAGACATACCCTATGTAAACCCACACACATTTCGTTCAATTATTAACCATTAATATTAGGCTAAGCATGATTTTAAGCAGGCCCGCGGCCTTTTTAGATTACCAAAGGTTACGGTATGAAAATTAATAGATAACATACATAAATAGTAAGTGTTTTTTTTTTCAATTGTTGCTACACTGTATCATCACGGGTTTAGAAGTTCCAAAAGTTAATTTGTGTTGGCACTACTGTAGCGGTACTCGTGAGAATACAGTATGCCTTGTTTATTTATAAGTGTCAGCTTAAGTCAATAGCCTTGGCACTGGTGGTACACGTTTAACCTCCTTTATGGCCGAATTTTCAACTTACCTTGCAGAACCACTGGTGTCTTGTCAGACAACACCTTAATTGTACAGTAATCAATAAACATTGCATCAAAATATGTTCAGGTAGTTGAATAAAGTGCCCAAGCATATAGAGTATAGGCCCTATCTACGGAGAATGTTGAGGCACACTTCAACCAAACAAAAAAACAATCCGTCCCTAATAAGCGACCCACATGGAAATTTGCTGAGCAAAAAATAGTCATGTAATAAAATAGGCACTTACTATATAAAAGATAAATGGATTTATTTTTTGCAACTATAAATTATAGTATTATGCTATTGACGATCAAAGAGTATGACGAAATGAACGCATTAGAAACTACAACGTACTCTGGTCACAGTAGGTTCTCGTTGAACTGTAACTGAACTTTTGGGCTCAACTGCACAGAGCATGCACAAGGCTTTACTTACTTATCAGGATACGATATTTTCCAACATTCCCCTTCCTCACTTACGCTCGAGGCTGGTAAATCTTAGCGTAAAATCATAATATGGAGATTCCCACTCTTGGAGAAGAATGGATCTCCACTCTCGTCATCGAAAGCTACTTGAGATCGAGGTCATCGGATCGACTAAAATTAAGATATTTTCCGATCTTTTAAATATTATTTTGTTTAAGTTCCTCATATTTTGGTTTGAAATCTGTGGGCCCTACTAAGCCTTTGTTATCTGTAGTAAGACTTTGTTACCATCTAAACTAAGATTTCTCTTCTCCCTTCTTGAACCCTACCAGGTGTTTTAAGCCGGTTCTTGTTAAACCTGTCAGTATATTTTTGGAACCACCTACTGCTGTACGTAGCACAGTTCACTTTGATTCTACAGTATATTACTTGTTTCCAAAGACACAGTCAACTATAAATTACGCCACTGGCTCACTGCCATCATATAATTTAGTGTTATATAGTCATTCGTAGCCGTCACAAAAATATATTTGATAGGGACTTAATTTATTGGCAATCACTGGAATTTTGCAAATTATTTCTAAAAGTGGACTAGCGAATCAGTGTGCAGATATGCAGAAGCTGGTTTATGGGGA
>NW_022709613.1:306841-311855 GCF_011630105.1 Anneissia japonica | reverse complement strand
TTTGAAACCTAGAGGAAAATAAATTGGAAAAAGAAAATTGCAATTTAAATTAACTTTGAGAGTGCTACTTTCGTCATGGATATCTAAAAGTGCCGCCTTACATGATAGGTAGTTTGGACTGTCCATTGTCCTCGGGTCCCCTTTAATTTCTAGATCCGCCACTGAAATGTGGCCAAAAACCAGATTTAAAGGACTGATTTAATAATTATCAGGTATATCAATGAATACATAAAGAAAAATTTCTCATAAGCCTATGCATCCATTGAAAATAAATGTTATGAAAAAAATATAGCTGGTTTAGCGGAATTTATCTGAAATATATTTGTCTGTAATCCCAGCTGCACAACTTTTTAGCATGACCTTACTTCAGAAAGAAAGTGTTTTGAAATAAAAATTCTGTCAAAATACTTAATTGTATAGCTTTACCAGTAGGTCTATATACCCACAGATCCTATACAAAGGATCTGTGATATACCTAAAATATATGATGTCCAAGGTCCCGCAAAAGTGAATAACTTTCCGATTACAACCGCAGTTACCTTTAATGATTTCCGTTTTTCGTTTGGCCATTAACTTTGTGGCTACACGGTAGACCCTCTCGTTGCGGTACTGTACATTTCTCTATAATTTATAGTTTTGTATGATATCACGCTCAAAGTGGTTTGTTTATTTAATTGATTTGATCAAAAACGTGACAATATGCCCTCAAATAGACACTAAGTATAAGTGATAAATAATGACAATTTACACAATGATCGATCATTCAGAATTTGATCATGTGGGACCATCGGATGCATCGGTACTGCTGCTCTACAATCAAGTAGGCATATGCTTGGGGACTGAAGGCAAATGTACATATTCAATCAAACAACTAACAGTATGGTCGAAAACGTCCGTGAATATGTATTTCAAGTAAATTACGGCATAGTACTCACCTCGTACAAATACAAATAGGCCTACAAACATTCTTTAGCCCTATGCATAAAATACAAAATAATATAAAACAGGAGACAAAAGGGAACCTTTATGAAAGCCCTAAGGGGCTTGTTAAAAAATAGAGAGGGGCCTAAATTTAAGAATAGACCTAATTACAAATTATTTATAAGAATCAAAAATTGTATACTATAAACAATTAAACAATAAAGCACACTTAAACTAGCCTAAGAACTAAATTCTTAAGTCAAAAGAAAATATCAATGTTAAAATGACATAAATAAAATATAAATAGTAATATAAATCCAAATAAAAAAAAAATGATAACAATTAGAAAATGAAGTACCTCGTGCATATATATACATATATAGGCCTATATATACATATATATATATACATATATATACATAATATATATGCACGAGGTACTTTTATTTTCTAATTGTTACCATATTTTAATTTTTAAGTCAAAATACTGAAAAAACAATACTGTAGAATATAGTGGCTGGATATACTCTATTGATATTTGTATTTATTTTCAATTTTTCGACAAAGAAACAACAAAATACAATATATACATACATATAAGTATAAATATATCCTGTGTGAGTACAGTAGTACGTAAGTCCTACGTAGGCCTGTTTTTTCTATTTATGAGGCGGAAATTGCAAGGCTAAAACACACTTATGTTGACAATTGTTTAATTACTTAGATTATTATCTTTTTTGTTTGCTACTGTTTTTGTATTTGTATAGGCCATTGAAAAACAAAATGTTCAAATTGTCCCGTTATAAATAAGAGCTCCAGTTTTCTCAGCCTTCATCTTACAACTTATTGTTAGTGTTTTTGTCCCTGGTGTATTTTCCCAACACCTCCGAAGATGTACTGATGGAGAGTGTAGGCCTAACATATTTTTTTATTTTTATATACTTATGTTTCTGCTTCGTAATTAAAAACATCGAATACAAAAATCAATAAAGCGCTTGAAATAATCTGATAGAAACATAGGTAGATTCAATCAATGAGGGTGGGAAAGCCGGCCCAGACCCCTCAAATTTTGAAAGTTAACAAATGGAGGAAGAAAGAAAGCTATACTAAAATTTAAATCTGACAGTGCCAGTTTATTTATCTAGGGGTGCCATAGTAATAAAATTCCGTACCTCAGCCCGAGCCATGGTGGGGAAAAGGTGATCTAGACCCATTTGTAAGACTCACAAAACACTAAAGATTGTCACACAATTCCAGAAGTCTGGGAAAATTTAAAGTAATATAGTCGCACAAATATCCGGAAAGTAGAAGCTAGTCTTTCAATGAGTCGATATCGTCTTAAGACATAGAGAACAGATTACATCACTTCGCTATAAATCACTGAGCTTCGGTTTGTTGAGGAATTAGCATTCAGTTTTGTTATGCAAGTAGACTTATTATGTACGGTTCTGCCACAGTTGATTTATTTATAAGGTACTGTTAAGACGTACATGCCTGTGTGGTAAAACAGTATTTTGTGATGATTTAAACTACAATCATGTTGAATGTGCGCCTAGAAATGTTTAAAAGGAGACGGAATCCCTGAAATAATAGGGTACTAGGACTGGTTATAGCGTATATTAAACAAAAAACTTTCCAGTCCACTGTCCGCATCTGCAACATACAAAAATATTAGGCATCATATTATTTTTTTATCAAGAGGTCTGTTATATTTTGAAGAAACTTACTTTGATTCGTCAGCTCAGAAAACCAGACAATTGATTCGTTTGGATTTATCCAGTGTAAACTCCAAAGATATAACCCACAAAAGTCCGAAGAAGACTTTTTTCTAGTGGGATTCTTCTGGTGGTATACCGGGACCGGGAGAAAATATATAGCATATATCCAGATTGTCCTGAATTTGACCCTTCATTTATGATAATTATCAATAACCGAATCCATTCAACGAGAATATGGACGGGAACATTATTATGGAATACTATCTTAATATGATATGAGTCATAATGATAGATTCGTGATCTTCTTGACGTGGTTTTTCTAAGTCGAGATTAGCATGGCCTTCACATTTTGGCGCTTTCGAGTGCGCTGTTGATAGTTGAATCCATATCGTCTACGTTGATTGTAATCAGCCTACAAATAATTTGAGTTATTTTAATAATCAGTGTTAGCTTATTAAAATATGCTAACACTGATTATTATAAAATTGCAAAAATGCAAGCATATTTCTTTACGAATGTCTGATATGTTAATATTTTAAGGCTCTAATTTCTACTTCCCCCGTCACTTACTCTTCTTCTAATTGGCATCACCTGACACAAAAGCTTGGGCTCATCTGTGAGCTTTGACTCTGAAAGAGAGAACCCGATATATAGGAGGGGAATTAGGAGAATAGGGTCCCATCCCAATTTTGGAATCTTAGAAAATTACAATGTCGACAGTTAAAGGGAGGAACATGAACCAGACCGCACCGTTGTTCGACTGAACAGGAGGTCCAGAAGAAAATTGCTTTTTCTGTTGGTTTATAAGACAATATGCCTCGCTAGGCCTCTTTGTAATTTACCTCCACAAGTTTTTAATGGACAATCGGATTGGAAATTGCCTTTGCGTTCTGTTTTAGGTTAATTGTTCGCAATAACAATCACGGAACAAAGAAATCAAGTACAAATGTATGGTTGCTATCTATTCTATTTACTTGTGACACAGGCAAACTAGGAAATTTTCAATGTGCATTTACTGTACAAACTCTACTGAATGTAATGAAGTAGATCTACTAAGGCTTCTAAAACCTCGAAGCACGCCAGACGTTTCCGAGTCCATACCATACCGTTGCATTACTCTATAGATTTCTTGGTTGGGTAGATTACCAAATTCCTGGAATAAGGTCACCACAATGTGTGGTTTTAGAAAAAGTGTACTTACTATGGTAGACGTTACGTAGGATATAGGCCTATGTTTGTTTTTTTATCAATGGTTGTTAAGCAGTTAATAATCACGATTTATGAGATGTTTTAATCACGGAAAGTTAAAGCAAAAGGAGGCAATAAGATGGGTATTTAGTGGAAAGTATCAAGGCGACAATAATTAATGATTGGTGGTGACCATGAAGTCGACAGATAGATATGAACAAGAGGAATTGTACCTTACTATATCCTGTCTCTTATACACATCTAGATGTGTATAAGAGACAGCTATAACTTTATATATGTATTCTCTAGAATGTTTATATTTTCTATAAAATAATCTCTATGGAAATACTAGTAATTCTATAGAATTTTTAACAGAAATTCAAAATTCTGTAGACATTTTATAGAAACCTGTGTATTTTTCTATGAAAATTCTATCAACTTTCTATAGATTTTTTTTTTCGTCTAACTTTCTATAGAATTGTATAGGAATTCTATAAAAGTCGATATAATTATTGAAAATTCTATATAAATTCTATTTAAAAAAAGTTCTATAGTAATTGTTGTAGTTCTATAGAAAATAAAAATGTTTCTAAAGAAACTCTATAAAATTTTGTTTTTCTATACAAATATTCTATGTAAATTCTATAAATTTTTCTTAGAATTTTATTTTTTCTACAAAATTTCTTTAGAGGTTCTAAGAACACTCTATAGAACTCTATCGGAGTTCTTCAGGATTTCTATTTAAACTACATCAAAACATCTTTAGCGACCTTGTAGAAAATCTATTAAAACTCTATAAAGCTGGTTTAGAAAATCATATAGAATTAGCCTATAGAAAAGCTGTAGAAATTTTATAGAATGGTTTCTTTAGAAATTCTATAAATTATTTTCTTACGGGTATTATTATTATTATTATTTATTATTATTATTATTATTATTATTATTATTATTATTATTATTATTATTATTATTATTATTTGATTATTCATATATACTGTATTAAGAAATAGAAAGATCATTTATCCCAACACAAACGTTATTATGAACGTTGGTATTAAGAAAATGACGTTAATGCAGCGGTGTAGCAATGTTGTCATGTTATTTAGTTATGAAATTACGGATCTAGGGTGATTGGTTGCTCCCTGGACATTCCCCCTCCCCGAATATTCCCCCGGACATCCCCCGTG
>NW_022709613.1:305875-306807 GCF_011630105.1 Anneissia japonica | reverse complement strand
AGAATCCCCCATGAGTGTGGGGGAGGGGGGTCCGGGATTACATCAAGATTTACATAATCTCTTTTAATAAAACTATTAAATCAAGTAACAAGATTTACTGATTTCTTCTTTTTATCCATTCTCTCTAGTTATTCAAAAAACTATGTATGCAAATGCAGGCGGCAAAATATGTAAATAATAGCAGAAATAAACTACTGAAAGTAAAAACTTACAATACTATAATTTGTATATAATTGTTCTTAATAATACTGAAATACTTTTTTTTATCTATTTCAACTTAATTAATAATGCTATCCATACACAATAAACAAGATTACATTTGCTCTTTATTACTTTTTTTTATTATTAAATTAAATTATTATTATTATTAAATTATGGTTTGAATTATGATATAACATGAATTATGAAGAAATGGGTTATAATAGTTACACAAACGTATAAACAGCAACAGGAATTACATACATTAAGCTTACTTCATTTGCATTTGCTCTTTTTACTTACTATTTGATTTAAATAATAGTATAATAATAATAATATTAATAATAATAATAATAATAATAATAATAATAATAATAATAATAATAATAATAATAATAATAATAATAATAATATAACACTATTAAGAACATTAAACAAATGTAAACAGCAACAGCAGTTACCTGCATAGTAAGGTGAGGTAATAAAGATGTTATGAATTTTGCCCATTATATATTTTAGGAAGGTATCCCACATGGCGTTAATAAGATTTTCTGTTAATGATCTTTGTAATTACTGAGTTATAAATAAGAACACTGAGAATGGAAAACAGTTTACTGGTTCTCATGAAACTATAGGCCTAACTACTTCCTTAAAATTAAGTAAAATAAAAAAAAATAAAATGTATTGTAAATTAAAATGTAAAAAAATTGACATTAAATATGAGAAGACTTAAA
>NW_022709613.1:303194-305808 GCF_011630105.1 Anneissia japonica | reverse complement strand
GTCCAAGAGGCAACTAGCCTGCTTCGGAAATTACTTCATAAATAGGCCTACGTACGGTCTTATGGTTCTACAAACTGCAACGTTATTTTATTATAGGCCTATACTATACGTGTTAGCTGGCCTGGACTCAAATTTATTTTTTTTAAAAATCAGTTCAGTCGTATCCACTTTAATATTAATTTCTTTCTCCTATTGCCAAAGTAAATTTGAAGGGTTATTTTGTGGTTATAACCCGTATTAATAACATTCTAAGATTTTTACAGTAGGTCTATGCCCGATTAAACGTTTATACATGCACTCAAATGGTGAGAAATAAAAACAAAATCACTGCTTCTTTTCTTTAATATACGACACTATAAATAGCTACTAGTTCATTTTTCCGGATTAAGTGTACAACCCTAAAGTGAAAAATGCAATCCCAATGAAATAGGACCTAGTGTTAAACTCACTTGTAAGGAAATGTGATATATGCTTTAAGGGAATTAATCCCTGGGATTTATGTGCCCTATGCTCCCGTGAATTGCAGAGGTTCTGCAAAGTATGTACTGCATATACATCGATGTGAAAATCAACGAATTGACTTTCAATAAAATTGTATATACGGTGGCTCATACGTGCCACAGCCATAAGTAAAATGTATCATTGACTTGCCTGGCATGGAATTTTGCAAGTCGTTTGAACTAAGTATTATGACCTCTTTATGTCTAATTCCTGGTTAAAATGTTGGCACTTCGTTTAAACAACTGGTTTTTTTTCAAATATGCTAGTGATAGAGAAGATTTATTATTTATCGACCTGAATGAATGAAAGTTCTTAATTGACGACAAAAGCCTAAAAAAAAAAATTAAAAAAAGTATAAATGATTTCAAAATATCATTTTAGTTTTATTTATCATTATTAAACTTTAGTGGAATGAAGTTTAAAAAAGTGAAGTTGTTGTCAACCATCAAATGCAAACCAAACTTCTTGGTAATATTTGAGCTATAAAATGTACAGACTTATATTTCCTATTTTTGATTAATTTCTCTATTATATCGCACACACAAAAAACAAAAAAAAGCAAAAACAAAACAAAACAAACAAAAAAACTTTGGGCTCTCTTTACAGATGGTTTCATTCCACTATATTTGACTTAAAAATGAAAATCAGAAAAGACTATTCAAAAATGTAATTAATTAGGCCTACAGAATTTCTCATCCACAAGAATTTCGATGAATGTCAGATCACTCACTTGACTTCAAATCGCACACACCCCCACACACTGACCATTAACAGCATGCAACCGCATAAAAGACCTAGTATATTTGACCACATCCTCAATCGATGGCTCCGACTGCTGTCGTTAAGTTAATCACTTGAGTTTGAATTACACACACCCTACACCAGCCATTAGGTTAACGGTGAATGAATCTTTCGGGAGTGTAAATCAAACTTAATAACTGAGCAATCAGAACAAAGTCAGGAATACGCGCATGTCTCATAAAACATACCCATTTTTTTATGTGCAGTGCGTTTCTCTCGACTTTTTATGGGACCTAAGAAAAAATGTCCAAGGGCTTTACTGAAGGGGCCATTGCATGACGTATTTTAAAGGCTCAGTGTCACTGCCACGTTTTCAATCGATGGCACCGCTGCTGTCGTCAAGTTAGGTCTGTCACTGTCTGCCGATTCTAGGCAGGCGAATACAAACTGTTATTGGATACGTTCCTGTAAGCGGATAGATGAGCGGTGCAATCAGCAGGATTAGAATACGTTACCTTTTAGACTGATAAAGAACTGCCTAGATGACTGCATCCGACACGGCCCAATGTGATACCGTTAATAAGTAAACATACACCACTGAGAGTTAATCAATGAAAATAACAGGTAATTCGGTGTTCAGGTGACTGCAATATCACCCCTGAATAGTAGATAATACCATGACATAATATCGACAGTTAAATAAACAAAAATTACAAAGCCTACTATCTGCTTTTTATACTGTACGTCACTAGATATTACTAGTTTCGGATAAGGGTTCATATGTTTTGACTACATCTGAACAGTTAATATAATGATATAATATGATGATAAAGATAAAGGATAGCCTACTCATGCTAGAAGATCTAAATATATTAGAACACCTGTTAGTCTAGATCTATTTAAAGTTATTTTTATATTCTGAACCCGGATTTTGAATCAGAGGTTAGGCCTGGTTACTGATAATCTATTTATTAATGATTATCGATTGATCATCGGTTGGATATTGATCATCGTTTAATAATCAATTGTATTGATTGTTTATTGGCGGATTATGTTTAGTAAACTATTACGATTTAGTTCTTGAATCGATTGATTATTGTTGTTAATTTTTAATATTGATTGGATATTGCTTATTTAATAAAAATTACCAATAATGACAGATACCACTTTACAGACTAACCAACGTTTGTTTCATGAACTTTCGATCGCACAGTAAACGTAAACGGCTGGCTAATTATTGATTATTATTGAATTACTGATAATAGATCGATGATCGAATTGGTAAATATTTTGACATGTTTCTTGAATAAAAAATGATTATTAAACAAGTTAAATCGTCCAGCCGTATAAGAAGATAAATTACTATATATAT